>NW_010286243.1:0-51302 GCF_000700745.2 Antrostomus carolinensis
CGCCTTGCACAAGTCCAGGTAGATGACACCGTTTGCTATAGCCTTATTTACCAAAGTTGTAACCCCATCATAAAGAGCCACCAGATTTGTCAGGCATGCCCTTAGTGAAGCCATGTTGGTTGTCATCAGTCATCTTCTCGAGTCCTCTCAGTTCTTTCTATTTCATCTTGAGAATAACTTAGCTTCCCCATGCAAGCACCCACCCTTCTCTGCATAAAGACCCATTTACCATTGGTTGAATTATGAGGGGTTATGAGGGGTTAAAGAGCAGAGAGTGTATATATATTGAATGCAGCTTTCTGACTACATGAAAAAGGGTTCTTTTCTAGTAAATTTTACTGACAAAATAAAAGTAAGGGAAAATTACAGGGACTGGGTAAACAACAGAGAGATTTGACGAAAGATGAACTAGAAGTAACAAGCAGGTTAAAAATACTTGATATCTGATTAAATTAACAGGCTTCTCAGACCTACCTTACCTAGTACAAAACCTTTTTGTTCCTTAAGCCATTCTTCTGTAAACCTGACTCTGGTGTTCTTCAGCATTACTCTTGCTAATACTCAGTTTCTCAAGTAGTGAATTTTGAAGTATTAATCATGGAGGGTGATTACATGAAATTATGTATTTTGCATCTGTTATTTCACCTCTTTAGCATTCCTAGTATTCATTTATCCCTTGTTCCCATATAAAATGAGAAGGCAGTGGTAACTGTCCTGTGGAATGGGGATGATCCAGAGGAAGATTGTTACAGAAACTCCTGTAGTCCCGAGAAAATGTACCTGAAATGAGACTACGTGAGTGGCAACCAGAGGAGAATGCATAGAAGGCACATGTAATTGATGGCTCCTGAAACAGCCCCTCTCTTTGCACAGGTGCTCCGCATGTATTTGCCCCACTTCCATTTCAGCCTCTTGTACCTCTCAGGTAAAAGATTCATATAAATGTCTTGTTGCTTTGAATCTGTAAAAAATTTCTCTTTTCCCCTCAGTTTCTTGCATTTGCTGACATTTATGCCCTTGTCATAATATAAAGTAGAAAGTTATCTAAATAAAAGCAAGTATGAGACGTCTGTTGAGTTTTCTAGTCATATATTGGGATTTTGTATCCCCTGAAAGTGAAATTTTACTCGGCTCTAAGATAATGTGTGGGTTTAATTGGTTTTCTCACTTATTTCTGGATCAAAGGACATTTTATTTTTAAATTCACAGTCAAATAAGCCAGTCGCCAGATTGGTAAAAATATCAAGCATTGCCATTCTTGCATCCTCTCTGTGCAGAAACATATCCTGTTACTTCCCTTGAGGCCACAACACAGCTGATTGTCCTAAGTGGTATTCCATCTGTTTAGATCCTAGGTCTCCAGCTATGGAATTTTTGTCATGGAGCTCTTGGCTGTGTTTTCAGCACTGGTGTGAACAATACCTTGGAGTGTCCTTTTGTTATCTCTCCGAGGCTGGCATCTGTAAGCATGTAGTAGCAGAAGCCCATTGCATTAGGCAACCGAGAGGTTGTGTGGTGCTTGCACTGGAAAGCTACACATCTCAAAAGGGGAAATAACAATATTAGAAATTGCATTTTAAAAAATATATCGGCAGTTTTCAGTCACATCTTTCTTCACTGCTTTTTGTAGATCTTCCTAAACCATTTCTTCTTCTCCCCTCTAGCAATTGCACAATTAATCTACCTTCATAGACATTCTGCCCTGTTCACCTCAGAAAAACAGCAAAAGATGTAGACAGAGGAGAAAAACAGACAAGTGGTCCCTTTCATGAACTGACAACAGTACTTGAGGAACTTGTTCTAATATGCTCTTCAGAGAAAATGGGGAGGAAGCTGTAAGGGGAGCTTACGCTAGCAGCTCCTCAGAAGGACTCTCATCTTCATTATGCCTGTGAAATAAGGACCACGCATGAGTCTTTGTGTTAACCTCACCCTTCTAGGGCAAGTTAAAGTTGTAGAACCATGTTTTCTTCTCACAAAGCACAAATCAGAAATTCTTTCATCTCTGCCAGTGGAACTGCGCTCTGTCAACCTGGCACAGGTTAGAAGCAGGGCCAGTAAATTTTCAACCACATCACTTATGCATTCTAGTAATCTTCTCTTAGTTCTTATCTAAATGGTGCAAATAGGAACAGAATTTTTGTGAGGTTTGTTTTTTAAGTACAAAACACCCCACAACTCCAGTTCAGATTTCTTCCAGTGCAGGACTTTCATAGGGAATTTTAGACAGTGATGCAAAAGACAACTGAAAGTGCAGTCACACTTAATGTGTGATGAAACTTCTGAGATCAAGCCCAAATTTCCTTTTTCTTACATTTTTTATATAGTAAAAGAGGATAGCTATCAAGTTATTTTCACGTCTTATTTCTTATAACTTGAATTTGCTTTCTCAAGAACTCCTGAACTAGAGGCAATAGTACTGGAAAGAGATGCCATGGCACACCATGTCAGCACAGAAAGGCAAGATGAGATGCAGGATGCTGAAAAGCAGAAGCAGGAGGATTTGGACTGTCTGTGCAGGATTAGGAGGCTGCCTGGCCTCTTCTGCCTGTCAACAATAATGGAATTGAGTTCCACACTAAAGTTAATTGCCTCAAGTCATTCTCCAGCCACAGGGAAGGTAAGATTAATAAAGAGTATTTGTTATAATTCTGCAACCAATTTGTGTAATGGAACACATAATAAATAACGACATTTAACACACGCATTTATCATAGTCAATTTATGCATCAATTTGTTCAGTGTGTGTTAAACCAACCATTTGTATGAGTAAGCGTTGTTCTATTTGTGTCCTTTTTCACCTGTTAAAGTAAAAAATATTGTGAGGGCTTTTTTTCTTTCTTTCATTTCTTTCTTTTTTTAGGTACAGTGACACATGTAAACTTCCCAGCCACTAAAATACAGCATAAAATTTTCCACAGAGCCTGGACTTCTGCCTGTTTCAATTGGAAGCCATTGTTTGAACAAAACATCCAAAAGGATGAAAACCCTCTTGCAATCAGACTGTATGTATGATTAAATTCCCTGGTTAGATTTGAATCAAAACAATGTCTCACTGGAGACAGAAAAGATTGTGTCCTAAAAATCTGATGTGAGATTTTGTCCTTGAAAAGGGGGTCTAATCTGGCAGGCCAGGAGAAAAGTGCTTGAAATGCTTCACCTGGATGTGGTAGAATACCAAACACAGAAAAAGGATCCATTCTAAATAATGAAAAAGTAAAAGAAGATAAATTTAGGTACTTTTCCTGAAGACCATGTAGAGCAAGAGAATCACTATTTCAAATTTGTCTTTTCTTTCGTCTCTATCTGATTAAACAGAAAAAGGTGTTCTTAAACTTATTTATGACTACAACTGTTTCATTACATACTTTTGTCATTATATGGACTACGGTATTTGTTTTTCCACAGCAGTAGTATTACACCGTGTATTTTGCAGAAGACCAATTATCTTAAATTATATGCTGTTGAAAATAAAATTATTTGAGCATGCCAACTAACCCTGTACTTTTTCAATACAATTCCACTTCCCTTCTGTGAGGTGACGTTTTTTATTCCAGTTTATTTTCCAGTGTCCAGTACCATGTATAGCTCAAAGCTCAGATTACAATCTAAAAATAGGGTAGCCAGATTGCATCTGTCATTAATTAATGGGAACCTGAAATATCAGTCTGTACTTTCCTCAGTCTGTTTCTTCCTCCTGATCCTCATGCTACACACAATCACTGGATTACAGAACTGAATTTTGTTTATTTTAGAGCGATTTTCCTCTACCCTCCATATATGTATTACAGCATGAATGAAATGGTGAAAACTAGACACTGTGTTCTACAAAAAAAAAAAAAAAAAAAAAAAAAAAAAAATTGTGAGCTATTATATGTTGAAAGGAATGGAGACAAATCTTTTCCTCATCTTTTCCACTGACTTCATCTTTGTACAGTTAATACTTATATGGTGGCCCAGTGCAGCTCTGGGAAGTTTTAAACAAAAAACTATGAAAAAGATTTCATTTTTATTGCATGCCTTATCCTGGAAGAGCTCCAACCAGCAGTCATTGTAAAGCAGAGTAGGAATAAAAAGAACCTTTTATCACCCTATGAACGATGATAATCATCTTGTTTTTCATCCTGATTAAAAAGACTTTCTGATTATTATAGTACTAAGAAAACTATTGTGATAAGTAGATGTTGACTTCTATTGAGATGCATATCGTTATTTATTGGTGGAATACATTAATGTGGAACAAGGGGAAGACAAAGCCCACATTTATGATCACAAAAAATAAGCTTATATTCACTGAAACAAACCATTAGATCTCAGTTAGGAAGATACTTCCCCTCTGAAGCATGTAAGACTGAGGTTTATAAATCCTGTAACTTTCCTGCAGTCAAAATGTTAAATAAAAATACAGAGGCTGTATGGAGATTACTTTTGCCATTAGTTTATCCAAAATTATCTTGGCAACTCAGTATTTTCCTATCTTTAGACATTAAGTTAAAATCATCAGATACAGAATCATAGAAACATAGAATTTTTAGATTGGAAAAAACCTTTAAGAGTATCTAGTCTAGCCACTAACCTAACACTCACAAGTCCACCACTAAACCATGTCCTTAAGTAAGTGCCATATCTACACATCTTTTAAATACCTCCGGGGATGATAACTCAATCACTTCCTGGGGCAGCCTGTTCCAGTGCTTCACAACCCTTTCAGTGAAGAAACTTTTCATAATATCCAGTCTAAACCTCACCTGGCACAACTTGAGGCCATTTCCTCTTGTCCTATCACTTGTTACTCAGGAGAAGAGACTGACATTCACCTCTCTACACCCTCCTTTCAGGTAGTTTTAGAGGGCAATAAGGTCTTCCCTCAGCCTCCTTTTCTCCAGACTAAACAACCCCAGTTCCCCCCAGTTGTTCCTCATAACACTTGTTCTCTAGATGCTTCATCAGCTTCATTGCTCTTCTTTGGACATGATCCAGGACCCCAATGTCTTTCTTGTAGTGAGACATAGGGTTTAAGGCATTTGGAATTATTTTATACTTGGACTGGCTATCATTTTGCATGCCACTGAAGCAATCTGACTTATTTGTAAAGAAAATAAGGTTTAGAATAAAATGCACAGGCCTGTGCTTTGTTTGCATTATGTCAAAATTTAAAAAAAAAATCAAACAAAAAAACCCCAAAACCCCACAACCTTCCACATTTGTTAGTTCCAAGTACCTTTTGGTTTTTGGAGAGGTAGAAGAGAAATTTAGGAATTATCATTTTAAAGATGGAATTATCATTTTATAGATAGAATTTACCATTTGAAAAAAATGGTTATAATTGCGTTAGCTGTGAATATATGTGTTGGGTTTGTGGGATGGGGGAGTGGGCATTTTTGGTAGTGGAGGAATGGGCTACATTAATGGCCACTGAAGAAGATTTATGAAGCCCTCCTGGCTCCCAGGAGGACCCACCTCCAGCCCAGGCTGTGCCAATTAACAATACCGCTTTGATTCAATATTTATGAGAGAAGAATTGGTTTTGAAAAGAAGAAGGAGGAGAGAACGGTGAGGAGAAACCACTGACCCGAACAAAAGACAACCATCAGCATAAAAAAAGAGAGAGTTTCGTTGCCATGAGGAAGGAGGAAGGGAGATAGAAAACTTCAGACACCCAGTTCAACTGCATGGAGTAGGAGAAGGTAAATGAGGTCCCCTGCAGCCCATGGAAGTCCAGTGGTGGAAGAGATACCTAATCTGGAGACCATGGAGGACTCCACGCTGGAGCAGAAAGCTGAGCCTGAGGACACTTGTGACTTTGTGTGTTCATTTGATGAGCAAGTAGACTCCCGGAGCCGGGAGGGGAGGATGACCCCCAAAGTAGGGTGCACTGGACCAGAAACCTGTCTGAAGCCCATGGACATCCCCATGCTGGAGCCAGGAGCTGAGCCCAAAGAGGTCCATGACTCCATGGGAAGCTTGCTCTGGAACATCTTGTTCCTAGACTGTCATGCTGGAAAGAGCAGTGGAGGTGAACTGACTGCAACTCTAATTCCCTGTCCCCTGTGCCACTGGTGTGGAGAAGGTAGAGAAATTGGGAGCAAAGTGATTTGAGCCAGGGAAGAAGGGAGGGGTGGGGGAAGGTGTTGTAAGATGTGGTTGTTACGTCTCATTGTGTTACTCTGATTGATTGGTAACAAATTATATTGATTTTTCTTCCTCAATTTGAATCTGTTTTGCCAATGAACATAACTGGTGAGTGAGCCATCCCTGTCCTCATTTTAATCCATGGCACCCTTTATTGTGTTTCTCTTCACATCTCACTGGGTGAAGGAAGTGAGTGCAAGACTGCATGGTCTTACCTGTGGGTGAAACCACCATAATATTTTACTTTATTTTAATATGCTTTTTATAGCACTATTTTCAATATCTCTTTATACAACATAATAGATGAACATGAAACAACTCATTAATCTGGACATCAAATAGTAATGGCAATTACAATTTGTTACAGTGTGCATCTTCATTGGAAAAAAAAAACAAAAAACCCCCAAAAAAACAAACCCATCCACAGTGTACTATGATTAACTTTGGGTTCTGAAATAAAATTAAAATTGTAACATTTCTTTTCCCAAAAATATCTTCCAGGAATCAGCTTTGGAAGACACCCTGTAGTGCAGAAGCCATGCAATTCTCACCTGTTGACACAAAGCTGCTCATGGACAGCATCCTGGGCACTGGTTATGCCATCATTTCTATTTTACAATCCCTATCAGTTTGTAGTAGGTTGTGGGTAGACATCCATACCACTGCACTGCAATTTGTATACTGAGATAGAAAAGGCGTCTGACTGGTTTTCTTACTATTAGATGTAAATATAACCAATATGTTCTGTAACTTTGTCTCCAAAGTGTCTGCAGCCTAACTCACTAATCTAAACCTTGATGACTTTCATATGCTTATCTCAGTCCTAGTTTATACTAAAGCATTGGAGACAGGATTCCAGTATGGATTAAGAGGAATACTGATCAAATAACAACACAAATATATTACCCTAAATCAAAACAAATAAAAGTATCTCTCAACTTTAGGCTGTATCACTCTGCAGGTCCTTTTGTGCATACTGTTACTTTTACCTGTGTCTAGTGAGTGGAGATGTGAGTTCCTTTTTCTGTCTCTGTCTTTTACTGTACTGTTCACTGGGAGAAACTTTAGCCCCAAAATAGGGATCCCAGCTCCCTGCATACTGTGCACAGAGAAACAGCTACCAGAGGCAACCTGTGCTAGCTGGCAGATAGAGCCAAACTGGGCAAATTTTCTGTCTTTCTCCTTTCAAAAATGATGCCTTAATGTGACCACCAACAAGGAAGATTCACTCTAGCTCACAAGTGCATTCAGATAGCATCCTGGAAGTTCCTGCTACAATAAATAGTTATAAAAATTATCTCTGAAATGCAAGAGTTCAAAAGGGATTGAGTGAGGAAAACTTGATTTACAGCAGTTAGTATCTTGTGAAAGTCTATAGTCTCTCAGAGAAAATATAAATAATCCCTGTTCCTAGACAGCAAGATACAGCTTTAAATCTAGGATTCCTCCTACTATGAAAGTCCTCCAACAGTCATCTCCATGATATTCTGGAAAAACAGGTTAATTTTTAAATTTTCACCAACAGGACTTAGGTGCCTCTTTCTAGGATGGATTCACAGCCATTGATTCTGCATAGATGTAGGTGCAAAGCCATGATCACACCCATTGAGTAAACAACTTTGTTTTTCTCATCATCTCATTTACCATCTTAGATAGTTTCTCACTCAGCCAGTTTCTAAATATCCCTTTGTATGTGCCTAAATCTGCCTTTGCATTGGCTGGGGTTTGGGTGCTTGTCAGGGCTAAGGCTTCAGCTGGGTGTTTGGCACTGCAACAGACAAATACTTGTGAAGGGTCTAGCCTTTGTGGATTGCATGCTAAAAGCTTTAGTTGCTTGACTGAAGAAGATAAAGTAATATTCTTTAGGAAAGAATATTGCATCTTGTTCCAGAAGAAACTGATGGCAATGATTTAATTATTTCCTGTAGTTCTTAGCCAAATAGTATTTTACTATTCAGTGAGTGACACAGAGGGGAAAATAGATAGATAGATAGATAGATAGATAGATAGATAGATAGATAGAGAGACAGATAATGGAAAAAATAGATTTGTAGCTTAACATTGATGTTGTGATCAAAACTTTTGGTGCAGTTATCCTATTAACAATAGAAAAGAAAAGTTAAAATAATGAGAGATTAGCTAGCAGTTACCTTCATGGATATACCCCCAGAAAAAAACATTTGCTTTCCCCTGGCAATTTCACATTAAATACATTCCTTCTTACTCCTTTGTTCCCATTCCTTACCTCAACACAACCTACTTTTCATTTTTAGCACAAGGCATAAATATTGACTAAGTACTACAGTCCATAGTGCTGATTATCAGTGATCTTCTCTCAAATAATTCTATAGTTCTGATTCTGACAAGCTACATTAGCTTTGTCATTTCTGCTTTGGATGTTTAGCCTGTTTACTGAAACAACACCTCTGGAAAATTTATCCCTTAAAATCAAAGGATAAATTATCTGTTGGAATAAGTAAGGTTACTAACTAGAATAAGTAATGCAACCAAGTGGCTGCAGCTATTTTTCTCCAGCTTACTTGTGCATTAATGGGATGGGCGCTGATGTGCTTGATAGATAATATTTTGCATACATAAAAACACTTCTTTTGACACTTACAATGCTGTTGTAATTCAAGAAATACTGAACAACTCTGTTTCTTGATCTTCTTTGAAGCTTAAGTGGGAGAGACTAAAATATGGAAAACTGTCTTAAAAGGTACTTATAACTTTCAAATAAAACAGCAACCTTCTCAAGTTCAGAGGCTGTTAAAAACTTTTAGAATTTCATGAAAATTACCTTTTGTTAAACTTCTACTGTAGGTAATACACCTTATGAATTGTATGTTGTAGACAAAATAATGAGATTATTCCTTTTTTATTACATAACTTGAAAGAGATATTATTCTAATCAGTGATAAGAGAGACTAAGATAAGTTCTGAAAAGAATCAATATTGAAAAGAGGTTTGGAAAATAATTCAGTAGTATATTTCTTATCAGAAAATCTGACTTCTCAGAAAGCTACTGTGAAACCTCCTGAGATACTTAGCACATCCACTGTATAAAGAAAAATATAGCAAGAACTCTGCTTTAGTCTTTTAACAGTCTCTTTGCTGATATTTTTCAAATCCCACAAATAAAATGAAAATAAAAATGCAGAATAAGGTCCTACCCTCTTACATCCTGTATAAAGTCAAGTGATCTTTTCCATTTATTTCAGTAGAGTCATTTATGTGAGGTGTTCTTAGCCTTTTTCAGAGTCCAAGTTTTACCAAGTATAAGCCAGTTGTCAGTATAACAGATCCATCCACTTACTTTTTAACCCAGACACTCTAGTTATAATTTCCTAGTAGCAATTTTAAATCGCAGGTACAGATCATCAGGGACTGTAAATCAGTATAGATCCATTTACTTCACTGACAGATTTATACCTGCAGATGATTTGTTTCAAAGTATGCTGTAAATAAAAGAAGAATACTTCTAATAATATGTCATAATGATTGACACTTTTTATTTGAAATACCATAAAGCACTAAACTTTTTAAGTGAATGTTTGTATTTACGTATGAAGCTAGATTAACAGCATTCCCAGAATGAACATACCAACTCTTATTTAGTTTGAGTTCTCACTGCAGTAGCATGAGGGTTCCTTAGCAGATAAGATGTTACTTATCCAGCATCCCTGCTGAAGAAAACATGCATTTGAACAACAAATCTATTTGATAATTAGTAAACAGATTGGAGCCAGGAAAATTGTTCAAAGCATGGGAAAGGGGAATAGACCTAAGTTTTCAACAGAGAGATTTCCCCTGTGAGAAACACCCTGTTTAACATTACTCCATGAGCTAAAAGCCTACTAATCCATAAGTATGCTTCCAGATACAGAAAATCTCTCTTAGTGGTCTTTATCAGGCTAACAGAAAATGACCCATATTTGTGCTTTGATCTGTGAAGATTCATCTGTCTCTAAAATGTCAGTCTTTATAACTTCAGTGTTGCAGCTGGGGGAGAGGGACAATCAGTCACCCAAAAGACATTAAAACTGGACCATGAGACAGTATTTAGAATCTGACTTTGTAACACAGCTGCAGACTTTATTAAGGAGGAGGAAGAATTTATGCTGGAAAGAAGAATCACAGAGATCTATACAGGTATATTAAAAATCAAATTGAACAGAATTTGGTTTCATACTGAGCCTGTCAGACTGAAGACATTTCTAAGTGCTTAAAAAAGCAATGAGTTACTTGCTGGTACCAAAATGACTATACAGACAGCCTTTATACAGAGGAAATGTTTTAAAGTATAATTTTAGACAGTCTTAGATCAGTTTTTCAGCTGCCAACAAAACAATAATGGAACATATGTTTATATATATATAGTATATATATTTGATATACACCATATAAAAATATATAACAAAACAATAATGGAATATATATTTTTATATATATACAGAATATGTATTTAATGTTCCTATATACAATACATATTATTTTAAGTATAAATATATTATAGTTGTATTACTTACATTTATATTCATATCATATATCATACCTTGTATATGACATAAATTATATATAATATCTATAGATACAAAATCTACTTTTAAATATACAACATGGATAATTTTGTGATTATATGTGGAAACAGCAAGCCTGTAAGTGCAGGAGATGTTTGTCCCCACTTGGGGACATATATCAAAAATAAAAAGACTGGATAAGAGACCTTAAGTAAAAAAGAATTTCTTTCCCCAAAATCCTATTCAAAGGAACTTTTTTATTTTTACTAAAAAACTTTTTGTGGAACTGACTGATTTTCCTAAAAACAGAAAGAAAATGCAACTCTTCCTAGAGTAAACTTGAAAATAAAGGTGTTGGGTATTTTATTAAAAATTTAAACTCTTCCTGAAAATAATGGGCCTTTTTGTGGATAGCTTTACTAGTCAATGTTGTAGTCCATGCAGGTGGTTTTATAAAGTCATGCCATGCAAAGCAATTCTTAGGATCTGACACAGATTACACAGACTATGTTGAAAAAACAGAAGAAAAATCCATCCTGTTAACTCCCAATCTTATTAACTACAGGTTTTTGACCTCTGAAAGAGCTGTGCAGCTGTGGGGAAGAAAAAGTACCTCTTAGTAACAACTTTTTAGTATTCAACATTTGAACATGTTGTTCCATAAAAAGCATATGATTTTAGACAAGTAGTAGTTATAATTCAGTGACACAACCATTGTTTCCAGTGACTTATTTTTTTCTAAATATATTTTTACTATATAAATGGAAGATTTGTAGGGACTGTATTCATTACTCTGATTTAAGCAAAACCTCTATTTGCCTTAGTGGCAGCTGCAGTAATATGACTTCAGTGCAGAGCAAGGAAGACTTATAGGCTTAAAGCACTCATGGCAGCACAGAGGCTGGCTTAAAATTAGGTTGACAGTTGATATAAACCTATTATATCTTTGCATAAATGATCACAGTGCCACCAGATAAAATATCAAAAGGATCGTTTCCCAAAATTCAGTGTTTCAAATGAAATTTTGAAACCTGTAGGAAGTTTATGGGAAAAAGTATGAAAACATTGAGCTGTGGTATAGCAAGTTCACTTTTGTGTTATTGTAAACAGTGGTAAAAACAAATGCATTTACATCACTATGACCTACAGTGAGTGAAACAGAAATGCCAGAGAGTACATAAAAGATATGATGCTTCACAGTAGATAACCTTCATCATGACAGCTGACACCCTGTCTTTCCATGAAACGTAAAGTTATGTGAATAGATATGATTAACAACTTGTGTTTGTGTGTTGGCTGTTATTATTGTTTGCTGTTGTTTTGATTTAGCTTGGGTTTACTACTGCAAATAGTTAATATGCCCTATTTCCAAGTACACTGCCTCACTGCACTCACGTGGGGCTTTGAGTTTACCAACACATTGTCTGCATCAAGAGCCCTGGTACGAATCTGAACTGCAGTAAATGTATAAGCCTTGTTGATTGTTAAATTCATATAATTACTACAAATAGCAGATTACTCTACAGTAGTCTTCCCCAGTATGTCCAGAGCAATTTAGCTAATAAGGGAGGCAGAGAAGCAGTTTTGGTCTGTGACAAACAGTTGTTTCTGTGTGACCTGCTGTGAATATATCAAAGAAATTGTGGGAATTTTTCCTGGGTGGATTTTTCATCACAAAAGAAGAAATTGCTGAGTCTGCAAATTTTAATAGATGGTGTTCGTGAAAAACATTTGTTTGAAAATTCTCTTGGACCTGGGATGTAGTTTCTGGTCAAAACTGAAGAAACAAGGAGAGACTTCTGAACCATCAATAGCATGGTGATCAGAGACATTGCCTGTGGAGATTAAAGTTCAACAGTCCCTTCAGAAGATTTAATTTTAATGCCCTATTTTCCTGGTCAGTGCTGCAACTAAAGGGCTCTGTAGCTGCTTTGGGAACAGTTCATTCTCATTTCAGTCTGAAACAGGAGCAGATGAGTCATGTCAGCTAAGTTAGAGGTGAGAAAACAGGAGAAACAATTGACCTCTGAGAAGTATTTGAAAGATAAAAAGTCTTTCCATTCTAACTTTACAGAAACAGAATTCACATTTTCTGGCTTCCTCACATTGCCAAAGTAGGCTTACTGAAATGATGAGGTCTGCTGAGGCCAACTGCAAGACCCACATACAGCTGTAGTATTTACCACAAAGAGAAAGGTCTAGAGCCTGCATATATCAAGAAAACAGAGCATATCATCTTCCTCAGAATATATTTACCCCTTTTTTAACTAAGAGAGTTAAATATTTTTGTTTGTTTGTTTTCCCAAATAATTAAAGGAAATAAGGAAGCAATACAGCAGCAGGTAATATGGAAATTTGTCCTTAGCTAGGGGCTTTATAAGTGCTTGTAAATAATACTGAAACTAAATGATCCTTCAAATCTGGTTACCTCACTAAGAGAATTGCAGCTTGCTCAGAAGTAAAAGAATCACCAGTGGTGTTTGTAAAACTCAGAGAATATCTTGAATTTCTAGTATGGAATTTGACATTTCAAAGTTAAGTTTGAAGTTTATAAACAAGATGGCAAAAGCCCATACTCTGTCAGAGCTTAAGACCACTAGTATTATTCTACTGAGTTTTCAAAATGCTTTGAACCTCAGGTGCTCAATCTATGATTTATAGGGTGAATTTAGATTAAGTCCATAAGAAAAAAAACACCTTCTTGGTACTGAGATCCAGAACCTGACCAACAAACATCTCTTCATCCCTAAGAACAGTAATGATAAGGTGTATCACTGCAGCAGCACAGAGATAAAACACTCAAAGCTCTGTTGAGTGGCTCTCCTGAGACGTGTAACAGAAGGAGATACGTTGATGGCCAAGAGACCTTTTTAGAGGGTTTGATTATTTTGAAGTAATTCTGTTTGATATTAACAAGGAGAATCCCTATCAGTTCTACCAGTGGATGTGGGTTTTCCTCTAACATCAGACCAAATGAGGAGTTAACCTGTCTATGTCACTGCGGCGGCAGTGTGGTGTAAAACTTTTTTTCCTAGCCCACGGACAACTCTTTATCATCATTCTGGTGGCCAGAGCTGTGTATCTGAGGAAGGAGAATTGCAGGATTGGAAAGGACAAGGTGAATGTGTTAACCGTGCATCACAGCATTACAAACATACCCTGCTGGGACTTTCTCAGAAGGTATTATAACAACTGAATAAGTCAGCATGAACTCCTGTGTGTTCATCTTGGCCACAGAAGATTTTCCCTCTATGCCCCAAGACAAAGCTAAGGACAGCTTCTAACCTTAGTATACAACACAGACTGATTTCTGCCAGAGTCACGCTGTGTTGCAGAGAGGGAAGCAGACAGCTGCAGGAAGTCAGGGAATGCTGCAAATTTGCTTTGCTTTCCCTGATTTACAGATGTTCTAGGCTTTTGAGAACACCTTAGGTTGCACAGACCTATGCAAATAATTCTCCAACTATAGCATATGAACTTCTGCAAGTCATTAGGGTAGCATTAATTTGGGTCACTTGAAATATCTGTGCTTAGGGAAATAAGAACTTCTTCATTCATCACTGAAGTGACATATTTGGAGACCTAGATCATCAAGTAAGGAAAGTGTGTGGTCACACACAAAATATGCAATAGAGCAGCTAGGCACTCAGCTCCAGGAAATGCGACCTCTTGTTTTCAATGAGAAACTGGATGGATTTGAAGACCCTTATAGCTCTAGTTCTCTTTAACCTTAAAAATGTCAACATGAATTACTGATATTTGAATTAATTTCTAAAGCACTTGACTTTAGAACAGTACAGTCAGCTTCATTCTTAGATTCCCTGTAATAAAGGCAAAGTTTAACTGACAGTTCTGTTTTTTCTATGAGATGTCTCTTAAATGTTTCTTATAAATTATTTACAATTCATATTTAATTGTTTAGTAATGAATAACAACTACTTCTATTTATAAATGATAAAATATGCTGTGTGATCATAAATTGAAAGTTAACTGAAAGAAACGCTAATTATAGTATTGAAAAAATGTAACTGAAAAATGCACTCTAGTAGGAGCCCTTGTTGTGGCAGCTATATTGACTATTCTTCCAAAAAGAGTACCAAAAAGTGATGAATATATCAACATTTTTTGTGATTAGATAATAACCAACACTTAATGAACTTCCTTGCCAAGTTTAGTTTAGAATCTAAATGAGGCCTAGGTACCTTAACAAGTCCAAAATAAATGTGAAGGATATATGAACTGGCTTGGTTTATGATTCTGAGAGCAGATCAGGAAAATCTTACTGATTTCTGCGGTGTTGGACCAAAAGCCAAGTAATACATGGAGGATTCTATTTGGTGTTTGAGGATGTTGGAATTGGAATTTCCAAGTTTCATAAGGGCAAAAGCATAGGGACTAAAAAAGTTCTTCCTAAATGTGTCAAAATTGATCCAATTTCTATATTTCAAGGAAGAGTGAGCAAGGGCCTTAATTACAGTCAAGATCTACAGTGCAACTGAAGGAGTCATTTGGATTTTCAAACAGTTGTTTTGCTGTGGGGATGCCTGGAGGACTATGGCACTACAAACATATTCCTTTACTTAGGAAGCATCTGTTCTTCTGAGTATCACAGGAAATGACCAACACCTGTATCAGCAACACCTTCTGCTGCACCAGGAGGACATTACTACAGTACTGAGCATATGACCCACTGCATCCTCAGATTCTTTGCTTTGGAGCAGCTGCTTAAAGAATTCCATATTCTGTATTTGTGTAATTAAACATTTCTTCTGGATTTCACTTTCCCTATGGAAGAAAGTTCCATTTTTTTCCTTACTCTTGTCTTCACATTGAAGTTATTGTCTTTAGGTATTTTTAACTCTTCTCTGCCCCCCAGTAAACACTTAATACTTCCACTAAGGGGAACGATAGGTATCATCCATAAATTTTCTAAGCATATTTCTGTTTCGTTGTATTAACTAGTAACAATAGTTTTGGACACCAGCAAAAGTAGACATTCCTATTTAATACCTATGTCATTTTGATACTGAACCAATGGTGAATCTCAGTGTCGTTTCTCAAGCAGTCTTTCACTCACCTTATAATACTTCCATCTGGCACATTCTGGACTTGGTCAGGAAAGTAATACATGGGACTATGAATACCTTACTGATCAAGATGTATGCACCTATGGAGTGATTCAGCCATGCACATATTCACAGCTAATGCTATTTGGATACCTGGACGTATTTCCAAAAGCCTGGAAGATAAAACACAAAGCCAATGGGAGACTTGCACTACTTTGGAGCAGCATTTGTAGAGCGGGGAAGACAATCTAAAAAAATTAAAAGAGCAATGCCTCAAGCTAGAAAGAGCTGGATACTGTTTTTCTTGTTCCTCTTTGCTCAGACTGTTAGACAGATAAAAAAAAAAAATCTAGTGAGCATCATATGACTTCCTTGTTCTCATATATTCCTTCCCAAACAGCTGTCTTGAAAGATTAAGAACACCAAACTGTATCTGTAACTGGGGAGTAAACCTTTTGTTTATGATTTATTTTATGTAAACTGTGTACAAGGCCAAGTTGAGTGCAATTAGAGCAGGTGGATATCTCTGGCCAAAGAGATCATTACTCATTGCCAATAGCACCTGAGCACGCCTGGGGGGAAGAGAAGCTTCCAGAGAGCAAGGTGGTGCCAACAGTCAGAGAAAGATGTATGTTGCTTGGACAACCTGATGCTGCTTGACTGATCTGGAGCAGTACGTACTCAAGGTAAATGCTAACAATTTTCATTGGACAATACATTATTTACTCAGTAGATCTAAAGGCACTAAAAGAAATAGGGGTGTGTGGGGCAAAGTTAATGAGTGTGCAGCCTGTTGTGCTAGATTGCTCTGGTACTAAAGTCAGAGAAGGAGGTTGAAGTTTCGGAAGTAAAAGAGTCATGGGAGAGATCAGAGGAAGTATAGACCAGCTGAGCTGCAGACCGTTGGAAATCCATATTGGGTGAAGCATAGAACTAGTGTACATGGGATCAAACATATAGGTAAAGAGCTGACTTGGCTTTGTAAGAAGAAATCCTGTCATGTGAATCTACAGGAGGGTTTTGGTTGGTTTCATTGCTTGTGTTTTGGAGCCCAAATAAGAAGTGAAGAAAGGATATCTGGTTAATGCAGTCAACCTGGGCATAAGTAAAGTTTTCCTAATTTAGTTCAACAAAGACTCTCAAGGTCTGTAGGCAGCCCTGGGATAAAGAGATCTTTGAATGTATAAAAAACAAAGGGAGAGACTAAATGTCTCTAATGGAGTTCAACAGGTTTCTGTGCTGTCTAGCTCAGTCACAAGTGACCTAGAAAAAGGAATGAATGACAAACTGACAGTTTTGTAATGATACATGTGTGCCAGCTCAGAAGAACTGTATATGGGTTTTAGAAGGCAATAAAATAGATTGCATTTAGCATAGGTAATTGTGAAGTGATGCATGTGTATGAAATCAATCTGAATTTCACATATAACATTATCTGAGCAAAACACTACCACTCAGGTGAGGCCTTGATATTTTCATGGAATTGTTATAAACTGAGCTTTATGCTTAGCAGCCGGTAAAAAGCAAAAATAATGTCAGAAATTACTTGAGAAAAATAGAGAGCAGAACAAAACTGTAAGTTACAGTGAAAATCTGTGGTTCACTCCACCTTGTATGTTATGTATCCTTAGACAGTGTGCAACAGAACTGTAAAAAAATTAGCAGAGTAGCAGGAGTAAGCAAAAATTTGGAATGACTTTACAAGGAACAACAAAGTATGCTAGGACTATTATCTACAAAAGATGCATCAGAGGAAGAATAGGACATAGATCAGTTGTCCACTGTCTCTTCTAATATTCTATTCTCATAGAAGACATTAAATAGAGCTTTCATTTTACAGGAAATAAAGAAAAAGGACACAGATCTTCACAATTGTGGTTAACCTGAAGAACTCTTTTCTTACAGGAAGCTGTAAATGCTGGCAGTTGACAATGGGGTTCAAGAGTTCAAGTTCACAGCAGAAAAATCCATTGAGAGTGCTGAATACATAAAAGCTATCGCTGGAAGTCCCAGTATTATGTGTGATTGGAGACTGAGGGTGTATATAGGGTAACTATCACCACATGCGTCCCCTATTCTTGTTTTTTTTTGTTGTGGGTTTTTTTGGTTTGGTTTGGTTTGTTTTTTTCTAAGCCTATCTGCTTTAGGCAACTGTCAGAGACAGGATGGACTTTGTGTCTAACCTGTTATGAATGTTCTCTAATGATGAGAGATGTTTCCTAGGGACTTGGAGAATCTGTGTAAGCTTGGCAGTAGCCTGAGTTACAACTTACAGTCAGTGAGCAGGGATTGAAAACAAACTTGGAAAAAAGGAGGTGCCTTGCAAAGACATAATGGTAGGAAGGAGATATTTTTAAATCCTTTTTTGTCTTTATATTATCTTCTGTAGTCTAAAAAAACACTTGTTACAATTTTTCTTGAAATAAATCCTGATCTATTACTATTAAGACTCTTCTGTTCTTTTTGGAGTACTCAATTCTGAGGTAAAGACCCAGTCTGCCTCTATCAAAGGTTTAACTGACTTAGTCTCATCATATCACTGTCTTCTGTCTTGGGTAATTCTAAAAGCTTCACACAAAAATCTTTTTTTGCCTACTGTCCTGATCTGGCAATATACAGCATACTGTAGGACTGAATACATTCAAGTGACAAATTTGTAAGAACAGAATCACAGATTTTTTTTAATTATAAAATAACCTTAACTATGGAAAACATGTGAGCAGTGCCTACTCTTCAATAACTTCCAAAATTATGGTGATTTCTCTAATGCATTCCTTAGACTTCACCATCACAAATTACTAGTTAAGACAAATTAAATTTGCACCTCTGCAGAAAAGTTACACCAGCCATGACTGGGATATCTTGACAAGGAAGGTAAAAACTGAGTAATAAAAATGGAGTGATATTAAATAATAGAAAATGTGGTGTCACATAATTACAAAAATATTTGGTATGCACTAAAGCTCACCACCTGGAAATGGGTAAGGAGGATGACATCTGCACTGCTTCTATGTAATAGGTTGACAAGCTCCTTGTATATACAGGAAAGGTATTTTCAACTAACATAGAGAGTTTAGCTGAAGACACTAGTTATGTGCAATTTATGAACAATTATTTTCATGTAAGTTCAAGAAAGAGTGACTGAAAATAGAATAAATCCAACAACGGAAAAGACTGGAGCATAGGAGGGTTTGTGATGAAAGAATAAAAAGAACCTGGCTAGTTGAGTGAACAGAAGATTGACCACGACTGTGTAAGTGTAGGTGTGAAATAGGAAGAAGAGAGAACTGTTAATTAAGCTAAAACTTGGTTTATTTAAGAACTTGAAGGTTCAACTACCTTTGAAAATGAGTAAATTGCAAAACAAAAAATATCAAAATATTACTAAAATGAGGTTTAAGGATGACTCTCAAAGCAGAGTAATGGAAGCAAAAACCCGCTCTAAAATTACTGCTTTTGAGATTAAGGGTGACTGGGAAAAATAATGTTTTGATATGGTGCCTACAGTAGCAGGAACTGAATTGAACCTGATAGCACATATTTCAGAGCCTCAGAGTCACAAGTTATCCTCCTAGAAGTAACCAGGTTTGAACTTGAGTTTAATCTGTGTTATAATTATTGTGATGGTATGTGCATGTTAACTCACCCTGTTAAATGCATCCATGGTAAAGATATGAGGTTGTTAATGTTAACTCAAACTTTAGTCTTCTTTATTCTCATGCAACCCAAATGAAATGCAAAATGCACATTAGTGCAGAATTGGATTTGCAATTGTCAATTTTTTTAACAAAGAGATCATGTCTGAACCGGGAGTTTACAGGGTCATTAGCACATTAATGACTTAGGATGGATCTTGCTGTTAGTGTCATCACTGAATACTCCCGGATTACTTCGATGGTAAAAGGATGTAGTTACTAAAATTTACTTTACCAGTTACTAAATTTTGCTTTTTGAAGCAAGCACTAGTTTGGTTAGAATGGTGTTCTGTTATAAACTACACTTAATGCTGTAATGTGGAATTAAATATTAGTCGATACTTCTTGAAGTGAGATGCACGAATTTTAAAGTTTGTTTAAAGAAAGAGAAACAACATCGTAGTTAGATACAGTTAAATGTTATTAGGTAGATTACCAGCACAATAGGCAGCCATTTACCCTCCTGAGTGTATCCAAAGTATATTGGCAACTCCTTATGCATCTCCCCATGAAGGTAAGCTACAGTAAAAGTTACCTCTGTACCACTGACATCTTGGCCAAGTATTGAAGTTCAAGGTCAAGTCAAAAGTTTCATTCAAAATAAACAATAAAAAAGCTTTGAAACTCTGAATGTATGAACATATTTTTAGAAACAGAAATTGTTACCTGAATGCACTGTAGTGTTTCACTTTGCCACTTGATCAGGTTCAGATAACTTATTGCTAGATACTGAGATTAACTCTCCCATTTAAAAGGTAGCTGTAAAAATTCAATCAAGTGGTAAGCTGTCAATGGGAAAGTAGCCAATTGTGAACACCAAGATCCATTTCATGAGATGTACAGTGCTCCACAGTATAGTAGGACATGGAAAATTTGTAGTAAAAATGAACAAAGATTGACCACCTTCTCCATGGGAAAGGTGGTCTTTCCTGGATTGTGAGTGTCCACCAGAGTAGTGCTTAAAGGATGTGAGAAATCAAAGCTATATAGCCTGATAAGAATTTTTATTTAAATATTTTTTTTCTTTTTTACTTGCTTTGTTGTGAAGCTGCTTGTTCATGAAAGTTCAAAATATTAATATGTCTAAAAATTTCCTGACTGCTTCTGTCATGTCAATGATGATTAATCTATATTTTTTACAGCTCAATGAGCTAACTCTAAAATGTGTCTTTGTAAATTTAAAAGTATCACTTTTCTGTTAAGGTAAAAGTGGAATAATATACCTTTTTTAAGTTGCTGGCAAAGTATCAAGTAAACTTTTTTCTTCATTTAAATAGTGCCATCTTGGTGTCCTTCATGCAGAAAAATATTTTCCTCCTTTCCCTTCTGTTCTTGGCCTTTAAATAATTGCCTACTTGAAAAAAGCTAGGAGTTTCTATTGCACTCTAGGAATGTTACATTAGCTAAATTCAGTCCACGCTGAGTTTCTATTATCTAGACAAGAAAAACCAAAAATAAAATTTTCTTTATAGTGGAAGATCAATTCTTTTTTTTAGTATACTTGTCACATTAGCATGAATTGTTACAAGGAAACAAGAATTCTATGAGGTGTTTGGTTTGGTTTTTAAAAAGGTGTTTTCTAATTTTGTCCACCTATCTCCTTTGCTCCAGTTACAAAGGTTGTAATTTGTGGAAGAAATGTAAAATGAAAGCTGGCACCCAACTGGCTCTGTCATATATTTAGTAGTGCTGCCAGTCAGTACCATCTTTGACCTGGTGATGGGTTACACTTCGCACTCCTTAGCTCCATATCACCTCCTTCTGAATTTTGTCCTGTGCAGCATAGCACAACCTCATCCAAACTACATGTGTTTTCCTGGGACAGATTGTAACATCTGAAGGAGAAGTGGTAATTTGTTCAGTGCACTCACTGAGTAACCCAAATTTGATTTAAGATGGACCTGGTCCAAATAAATCAATTCAGGGCATAGTGACCCATAATTGAAAAGGCTAATATAAATTCTGGCTTAAAAAATTACAGTGAAGCAGAAAGTAGATATTGATTTATGTATCCGATTCTTCCTTCCTGTTTCCATGGGATGGATAATACAACCTCAGTCCAATCATTGCTGAACATTTCCTTGGGGCTGTGATATTTTAAGGGGGAAAAACAATTTTGTCTTACACTTCACAAAACGGCTTTCAGGAAAACAACAGTTCCACTGGCTTACCACTTTATAATATTCACCAGCACTTTAACACCAAGATGCTACAGCAATGAGGTCTTTGAGGGATACTGAAAAACCGACACTTGTAAATGAGATTTTTGCAGTCAGTACTGTGCTAATCTGCCCAATACTCTTACTTTATTTTGCAGTAACACAATCACACACTTTAAATAGGGGAAGTGAAATTACTGCCGCTGTGCCTCAAAAGGGCTTGATGCAGTATCTGATTGCATTGGTGCAACTACAGTATTTTGAGCCAACTGGCATACTTAATCCTCTAGTTGCCCAACAGGTGTCCATGATATGAAGAATGTCTACAAGCAGGAAGTATTCTCTAATGTAAAACCACTCTAACTTCACACAGGAAGCCAAAGCACAAAGTTGAGCAAATTTAATGTTCACTCAGCTAACAAGCTTAAACTGCCTTATTGAAATCATGTTGATCTATTGCCAAAATCAAGCTACTGACACCACAGTGAATAACATTGTAATATTTAAGTACAGGTAAAGTGATCCTTAATGGCTTGACATTGTTAACGCATCATATATGGACATCATCTACATAGTAATAAAATCTTAAAGCTTCTGTAAAAGGAAAGTGTTACCAGCCTGTCTTGTTAATTTCACTTATAAATCCTTGTGATGCTGTTCTGATTCCTTAAGCTTCCAACTCATCTAATGAATTGTGATGATTATCTCCTACTGCTTCTTAATCAGCTTGTACTGTAAATGGGGGAAATTCTTCTAAACACCTCTATTCTTATGGTGCATGGGAATTTCAAAGCAGAGCTTTGCTACATGTCTGGTTTTACAAACTTCTTTATAGTAGGCAGAGAAAAATTATAAAAGCATGCTGACGAGTATGGTGTAGTTTTAGCATCTTCCATCTGAATGTTGCCTTCCACCTCTGTTTGTGGCCATGTCACTGTGTTCTGGTTCCAAAGCATGCAACAGCCCTCAAGCAAGTACAGCTGGTTTTGGAAGAAAGATTTTTGGAGTGGGGCTTAATGTGCCAAAAGGTTTGAATCAAATATTATACTTTGTCTGGATGGAAAGTAGTGTGGCAATGGCTTTTCTATAATTCTAGGAAGCCAAAGTGTTACAACAGTATCTTGTAATGTCCCTTCAAAAATTACACTGTGCTTTTCCCACATATGAGCAGGCCTCTCACTTCTGATCATATCATAAACCATTGCTGCTAAGATTTTTTTTAATTTCTCTTTTGTTAGTTTGTTCCTATTTCTGAATCCAGTCAAAGGCATTCACCTGAATCCCATATATTTTTTGTCTACAACTGTGTGGTAAAGGTTTTTGTGTTCTTGGGGCAATAGCAAAATATGTTGAGTCACCTGCAGCAGTAACAGAAGGTCATTTTTGCAGCTTACAGTCCTAGGCTGCCTATTGCAGCAATATACCATACACTCCTCCCTTCTCAAGCTACATTCCAGGTACCAAGATGATAAGGAGTCCTTAGACTTCCTGTCCTGGTTTTTCTAGGACAGAGTTAATTTTCTGCTTAGTAGTTGGAATAGCTGTGTTTTGGTTTCAGTGCAAGACTTGTTAAGAGGAAAACTTTGATGAAAGTATTAATGCTATTAGTGGCTGCTGGAGCTCAAGGCCACTGTGTTTGGCTGGTTCACAGCTGCATTAGGGCTAGGAAGGAGAAGCGCAGTGGACAGCAAAACCCCAAATTGGTATTTGGATGTGCCAGTGAAATATTCCATATCATATCCCCTCATGTTTAGTATATTATCCAGGGCTGATTGGAAACAAGGGTAATTCTCTCTGACTTTGGGATCAGGCTCTCATTCTTCTGTGATTGTAGTTTTGGTTTGGGATTGTTGCTCCTCCAGGATCATTACCTGGGAATGGGTCAGGCTTGGTCAGTGGGTGGTGAGCAGTTGCACTGTGTTATCACCCATATGTATATTTTATTACTGTTATCACTATCACTACTATTTTACTATTAGGGTTTTTAAAGTTTTCTTTCTATTATTAAACTGCTCTTATCTCAACCTACAAGCCTCCTTAGCCTTGCCCCCCAGTCCTCTCCTCTGTCCCCTGGCCGTGGGAAGGGAAATGGGTGAATGGCTGTGCTGGCTGCTGGCCAAGGCCTAGCCCATTGAAACCATCACACTTCTTCAATACCACTGCAGATATTCCTTCTGTTTCAGGGTATTTCTAGAAGCTGATTTTGTGGCCACTTTTAGCCACCTGTGTACTGTAAAGGAAATGTAATGCAAGGGAGAATCTTGCCTAGAATTCAAAAATATTTTTAATCTTTTGAAGGTAAAATATTCCATACATCTGTAATTAGTGTCTTGATAACTATTTCATAATTTTCAATGTAGTAAGTGGGAAGAATGTTTGGGCTGTTATGTATACATAACATAATTATTGCATTTCCAGCTGTCTGCTTAATTTCTTTCCTTAAATATGAGTTATTTTTTCTATGAGAATTTGTTTGGTTTTTCTTCTAGTATTATGTCTATAATAGAACTATAATTTTTTTATTCTTTGTGAACTGGTGTTTTTTTAATTGTGAGCAAACATCTTTTCTGTTTATGAATGGTTATTTTGGATGGTTCCTGGTTTTCTCTGGATTCCCTTATAAATTATTTTTTCCTTGGTCTTCTCATCATGGAGTTATTATAGTTGGATCTCATCCATGAGAATTTTTCATTTTAAACTGTGGATGAGATGAACTGTTACTTCTTAATTTCAAAAAGGACTTCTGCTGACTGTGCTATTTGGTAACTGATGTCATTTTATTATTGTTGAAAATGTTAGATGGTGGCTCCTTAAATTAATTGTGGAACGTCATCCACTTATGGTATTGGACTAATATACATCAAATTATATGAAATGATGAAACCTGACATAAGCTACTGAGGAGTGATGCATACTTCAGAAATACACTGCAGGGCTCTTACTTTTTAATTATTATTTGAAAATGTCCAGAATCAGAAAAATAGCTGTGGGACATGGAACACTGCCAGCAAATCCTAGGAAGTACAACAGATCACTGAAATGTTTTCAATATCCATCAACAGTTTTTACATACTATTTGGGATGAGCTACCAGACACCTGCGTGCCATCATATTTGCACAAACTATAATAATTGGTTCAGTTGTTAATGTATACTGTTATTACTGTGGATCTTCCTTAGGCAAGTTTACTTCATATGCAATACACTGCATAAAATTACCATGTCTCTTATATAGTTCCTAAATACAAACTATTGTTGTGAGGCATTTGGACACCTGAAAAGATAATGTTTTGCCTGTAGTGTACAACTTTGTTTGCCTAATTTCTTGTAGTCAGTTAACTCCCTTATTTCTACTTACATAGTAACTCTCCTGCAGCTGAAAGTTTTAAGGGGCAATATAAAAGTATTTCTTTGTAAGGCCTTTCTTTTGTACCCACTGAATCACAGAATTGCCTAGATTGGAAAAGACCTTTAAGATCATCAAGTCTAGTCATTAACCTAACACTGACAAGTCCTCAACTAAACCATCTCCCTAAGTATTATGTATACACGACTCTTCAATCCCTCCAAGGATGAGGACTCCACCACTGCCCTGGGCAACCCCTTCCAATGCCTGAGAACCTTTTCAGTAAAAAAAAAATCTCCCTGATACCCAATCTAAACTTCCTGTGGCACAACCTGAGGTCATTTCCTCTTGTCCTGTCACTTGTTACTTGGTTGAACAGACTGACCTCAGCCTCTCTACACCCTCCTTTCAGGTAGCTGTAGAAAGTGATAAGGTCTCCCCTCAGCCGCCTTTTCTCCAGGTTAAACAACCCCAGTTCTCCCAGTTGCTCCTCATAAAATATGTGCTCTAAACCCTTTACCAGCTTCATTGCCCTTCTCTGGACACTCTCCAGCACCTCCATGTCTTTCTTGTAGTGAGGGACTCAAAACTGAACACAGTACTCAAGGTGCAGCCTCACCAGTGCTGACTACAGGGGTAAGATTGCTTTCTTGGTCCTACTGGCCACACTATTCCTGATACAGGCCAGGATGCTATTAGCCTTCTTGGCCACCTGGGCACAGTGCTGGCTCTTGTTCATCCAGCTATCAATTAACACCCCCAGGTCCCTCTCTGCTGAGCAGCTCTCCAGCCACTCCTCCCCAAGCCTGTAGTGCTGCCAGGGGTAGTTGTGGCCAAAGTGCAGAACCCGGCATTTGGCCTTAATGAATCTCATGCAATTAGTCCTGGCCCATTGATCCAGCCTGGTCCCTCTGCAGAGTCTCCCTACCCTCAAGCAGACCAACACTTCCACCCAGCTATATGTTTTCTGAAAACTCACTAAGGGTGCACTTGATCCCCTTGTCTACATCATTGGTAAAGATGTTAAATAGGAGTGGCTCCAGTACTGGGCCCTGGGAAACACCACTTATAACCCGCTGCCAACTGGATTTAACTCCATTTACCACCACTCTTTGGGCCCAGCCACCCAGCCGGTTTTTAACCCAGCAGAGAGTGTGTGTGTCCAAGCCATTGGCAGCCAATTTCTCCAGGAGAATGCTGTGGGAAATGGTGTCAAAGGCTTTAGGAAAGCTAGACAATGTCCACAGACTTTCCTTCATCCACTGAGCATGTGACCATGTTGTAGAAGGAGATCAGGTTAGTCAGGCAGGACCTTTCATAAATCCATGCTGACTGGGCCTGATCATTTGGTTGTCCTGCATGTACTGCATGATGGCACTCAGGATGATAACTCCATCAGCTTCCCCAACACTGAAGTCAAACCGACAGGCCTGTAGTTTTCTGGATCCTCCTTCCAACCGTTGTTGTGGATGGGCATCACATTGAATAACTTCCAAGCTGCTGGGACCTCCCCAGTCAGCCAGGACTACTGAAAAATGACAGGAAGTGGCTTGGTCAGCACCTCCAACAGCTCTCTCAGAACTCTTGGGTGGATTCCATCCAGTTCCATAGACTTGTGCACATCTATGTGGTGCAGCAGGATGCTGACCATCTCTTCCTGGAACGCAGAGGGATCATTCTGCTCCTGGTCTCTGTTTTTTAGCTCAGACAGCTGGATTCCCAGAACACAACTGGTCCTATTACTAAAGACTGAGGCAAAGGCAGCGTTAAGCACCTCAGCCTTTTCCTCATCTTAGTCATCATGTTTCCTCCTCCATCTACCCCATGATTTATAGTGTGGCTGTAACCCATACCTGGACTGTTACCTACTAAAGCAGAAACTACAGCAGGAAAATGTGGAAGTGTGATATACTAAAAGTACCTTCATCTTTCCTAGTAGGTTCTGTAAGTGAGATCCTGAGTTTTATGCAGGAAATGGGAGTTCCCAGGGAATTTCTGAATAAGGTGTCTATGACTTGTTTTAATCATATCTGTTGTATGGAGATTGGTGACAACTCACATTTCTAATTACGCAGATTCACTGTTGGATAGTTATTATTAAAATTTATTTTGATTCAACTTACATTTACATATGAGAACTTTTTCTGTCAGAACCAAAAATTCCATTCTGTGGCTAAACTTTCCAGTTTGCATTGACAGGAACTATATAGAGCTAAGATATTTTAACACGTTAAAATTTTAAAAATTGGAAATCAGAAAGGAATGCTAAAGATATTAAAATATATTTATATGGCCATATTCTCAGCTGTGAATACTGCTAGGTTTAAATTTGTTTTTTGTGGTTTTAAGTCTTACAATTTGTGAAATTTTTCTATATTATGTGCTCTCTTGCAGACTTTAATGTGCTCTTACGACATACTGTTATGCTAGGTGTCTGCTTACCACAGTGCTCATAAAGTTCTTTAAAACTTTTCTGATTTCTTTAAGACAGCTGGCTGGAGGCTGCAGGTGTTGCAAAGCATATTCCTCCCAGGAGAGAGTGACTTGCTTTAAATGAGCCTGTATATAGTCTGAGCGCTTCTTTCTACTGTAGCACATTGATTCAATTCAATCCATTTAATTTGTGGGACTCCTTATAATGTGACGTGGTTTTGTGCTATTGGATCATTTATTCTTTGAAGCTAAAGAGTAGGAAAAAAGAATTAAAAGTTTCACAGGAGCAAGACTGATGGGACTTGGTGCTGGGTTTCTGACCTGACAGAGGAATCTCTCAGGTGGTAGTCTGATAAACTTAACCTTCCAAATAACGCTTTGGAAGTCCTAAAAGAAATCTTCTGCTCCAAAGGTATAGATTCATTTCAATCTAAAGTCTAGCTGAAATTCATGTGAGACTTCAAACATGAAATCATATGGAGTATCTATCATTGTAACTGATGCCAAAGTGAAAAATTTTCAGAGTTATTTATGTTGTGTTTTTCCAAATGTCTGAGCAACAGAGAGGTCATACTATGTAGGTACTGGGCAGATCAGTTCCAGAGGACTTAAGCAAGCTCAACAAAAATGCTCCTATCAATGGGCTTTCCATGCATCATTGAAACCATTTAATGTTTCCACTGTAAATTCCTGGATCTTCATTTGAACATTAGAAAGTACATTGACACTTACTTATTAGTTCTCTGTCACATGCTTTACATTGCCTTTGCACAAAACTGTTTGTCACTGTTCTCTTCCAATTTCCTGGGGAAGTGTGGAGGGGGGCAGAGAAGGGGAAGGGAAGGATTCCAAGAAAATGCTCCTGTGGCTGCCAGGCACACACACAACAGCTTTGTGTTCTAATTATTTTTCAGTTTTCCAGAAAAAAAATAGATAAGATTGCACATAAGGAATTTGATTCAAAAAACATAGAAATTATACAGATACAGACACACACACAGAATGGTAGGGTTAGAAAGAACCTCTGGAGATCATCTAGTCTGACCCCCCCTGCTAAAGCAGGTTCCCTACAGTGGGTTGCACAGGGATCACATCCACGTGGGTTTTGAACATCTCCAGAGAAGGAGAATCCACAAGCAACCTGGGCAGGAAATTCCAGTGCTCTGACACCCTTACAGTAAAGTTTTCCTTATTTTTGTGTGGTTTCTGTGAAACTTTAGAAGTTTCCTTAAGTTCCAGTGCTTCAGTTCTTGCCCATTGGCCCTTGCCCTGTCACTGGGTACCACCAAAAACAGCCCAGCTCCGCCCATTTGGCCCCTGCACTTCAGGTATTTATAAGACATTTATAAGATCCCCTCTCAGTCTTCTCCAGGCTGAAGAGTCCCAGCTCTCTCAGCCTTTCCTTGTACAGGAGATGCTCCAGGCCCCTAATCATCTTTGTGGCCTTCTGCTGGACTCTCTCCAGAAGATCCCTGTCTTTCTTGAAGTGGGGAGCCCAGAACTGGACAAAGTATTCCAGGTTTGGCCTCACCAGGGCAGAGTAGAGAGGGAGGATCACATCCCTTGACCTGCTGGCCATGCTCTTTTTAATGCGCCTCAGGATACTGTTGGCCTTCCTGGCCCCAAGGACACACTGCTGGCTCACGGCCAGCCTGCTGTCCACCAGCATACCCAGGTCCTTTTCCTCAGAGCTCCTCTCCACCAGGACAGCCCCTAAACTGTGCTGATGCATGTGGTTATTCCTTCCCAGCTGAACAACTCTACACTTGCTCTTTTTGAACCTCAACACGTAATAGTGTGATTAGTATGTTTCCCTGAACCTAGGAGCTTCAACTGTTGTATTGAAATATTAGGCGCAAATTTTTGCAGCAATATACTTGTGTCTTTTTAATAAACTCATATAGTGTTGTACTGTAAAAACATCTACACTAACCTAAAGGTAACTAAAACAAGGCTTACTCACATTAAAATATTTAAATTTCTGATAGAGAAATAAACAAATTTATGTACATAGAATAGAATAGAATAGAATAGAATAGAATAGAATAGAATAGAATAGAATAGTTCGATTGGAAGGGCTCTACGAGGATCATCTAGTCCAGTTGCCTGACAACTTCAGGGCTGATCAAAAATTAAAGCATACTATGAAGGGCATTGGCCAAATTCCTTTTAAACACTGACATTCATGGGGCATCAACCACCTCTCTAGGAAGCCTTTTCTGGTGTTTGACTACCCTCTCAAGAAATGCATCCAAATGTCAAATCCGAAACTCCCTTTGACTCAGCTTAGAGTCATTCCCACCTATCCTATCACTGGATCCCAGGGAGAAGAGATCAGCATCTCCCTCTCCACTTCCCCTCCTCAGGAACCTGTAGAGAGCAATGAGGTCGCCCCTCAGCCTCCTTTGCTACAAGCTAGACAAGCCCAAAGTCCTCAGCCACCCCTCACAGGACATGACTTCCAGCCCTTCCACTACCTCTGTTGCCCTTCTCTGGACACATTCAAGGCCTCTACATCCTTCTTATACTGTGGATCCCAGAACTGCACACAACACTCAAGGTGGGGACACAACATCACTACAGTGGGATAATCACCTCTCTTCACCAGCTGGCTCTGCTGTGTTTGGTGCACCCCAGGATGTGGTTTGCCCTCTTGGCTGCCAGGCACACTGGTGACTCATGTTGAACCTGTGATCAACCAGCTCCCCCAGATCCATTTCTGCAGGGCTGCTCTCCTGCCACTCCTCTCCCAGTTTATACCTGTGCTCAGCATTACTCAATCCCAGGTAATGAATCCAGCATTTGTTCATATGAAATTCCCTGCCATTGATGATTGCCCAATGCTCCAATCTATCTAGATCCCTCTACAAGGCCTCTTGTCCCTCAAGAGCCAACAAGCACCTCCCAGTTTGGTATCATTAGCAAACTTGCTAACGGTGCATTCAACTCATGCATCCAGATCATTGACAAATATATGGAACAGAACTGGTCCTAGAATTGACCCCTGAGGAAAACTGCTGGTGACCGTTTGCCATCCAAATGTAGTCTCATTCACTACAACTCATTGAGCCCTGCCGTTCAGCCTGTTCTTCACCCAGCACACCATGTACTTGCCCATCTCAGAGCTGGACAACTTGTCCAGAGGGGTGCTGTGAGGGGCAGAAGCCTTACGAAAATCCAGAAATGACACATTCACCATCTTCCCTTCATCCACTAGGAGGGTGAACTTATCCTAGAAGGGTATTAAATTAGTTAAAGAGGACTTTCTTTTTGTGAATCCATGTTGACTCTGTCTGATGTTTGCTGGGTCTTTCCTCATGCCCTTCTTACAAACTGGAATAACATTGTCTAGTTTCCAGTCGGCAGGAACCTTTCCAGACTCCCAAGTTCTTTGGTAGGTGATTGAGAGGAGTCCTGCCATGACATCCACTAGCTCCTTTGGTACCCTGGCATGAATCCTACCAGATCCCATAGACTTGTGAACATTCAGCTGATACAGCTGGTCCTTTACAATTTCACATGAATGGAAAGTCATTGTTCCTACACTCATGGTCCTCTGACTCAGGGCACTGTGCAGCCCAAGGTATGTCAGTTTTATAAAAGACTGGGGCAAAAAAAGCATTGAATGCCTCCACTTTTTCTATATCCCTATTACACAGGTGACCATCTTCAACAGGTATTGGTCTGATGTTTTCTTTAATGTCATCTTATTATTAACATACTTTTAAAGGTCTTTCTTGTTGTCTGACGCAACACTGACCAGTTTAAAATCTGAATGAGCTTTGGCTTTTCATGTCTTCTTCCTGCATAAATGAACCAAAGCTCTGTAATCTTCCTGTGAATCCTGACCTTGCTTCCAAAGATCATACAATTTCTTCTTCCTCTTGAGCTCCACAAAGAGTTCCCTGTTCAGCCAAGATGGTTTTCTGTCCTGTTTGCTTGACTTATGACATAACTTAATATAAGCACACCATCTTTCAAAAAAGACATAATTAAATAATTGGTCCCCAAAACTGTGAAAATAAAATGGTGCTTTTTCCCAAAATCAAATCAAATAATCTTTTCTCATAATAACAATCAAGTAGTTTATTGTACTGGGTTTGAAAATTTGGCTATTCAGCTTTCTAATAAAATTACACCTTTATTTGGGGTTTTAGGTTATCTTTTCTTGAATATTCAACAGTACAACCCTGTAATTATATACATATTTCAAAATATTAATTTAATGGGGAAGTGGGTTAGGAATAAACAATTTTATTTATTTCAAGAAGTTTAGAGTAATATTCCTGAGTGTTGCACAGTCTTGAGATATCATGTTATGACAAATTTGGATGGGAAGCTTGCTTGTGAATTATGGTAGAACAAAGTAGCCAGAGCTGCCTACAGCTTGACAATCAGAGGGGGAGATCCCACTATGCCTGTGACTAATTAACACTGCCTGTTTCAAGTGTCTACAAGGCACATGGTTTCTCAAATCTGTAAATAAAAGCACAAACAAACACAAGTTGCTTTACTTCTAAACAGAATTCTTCTAATTCTACCATAATGATTCATAGACAAAATATCCAGTTTTACTTCATTAACGAACCAGAACGTAATTAATTTACATCAGTTGTCTTACAACAAACAAACCAACTTTATATGTCTAGTAATAAAAAGCAGCACTACACTTCAAGAAACAAACATAAGTTGGCATTAAAAGGCTCATTAGACCAAAAAGAGTCCTTACAATATTAACAGCATTGAAATAAGCTACAAAGTCAATATCGTACTCCCATGAATTAACTGTTTCAAATATGTAGAATTTAAAAATCAAACTTTGAAGGTAGTGATTAACTGTTAATGAAAACTTTAATCAATTGTCATTGACTTCATTTTAAATAATGTTCATATTAATAGAACAAGATGTGCTTTGCAAATATGTTCTTTATTTTCAGTTTTGTTTGATGGGTTTAATAAGCAACTGCTTAAGATCACAACTGATCTAGCACTCAAGGGGCAGTTGTAGGATGTTTTTTGCTTTGTAGAAAGGTCAGTGAGAAGAATTTCTGATTTCCACATGTGATGCACTTGTGCGTTAGAAATCACTGTGAATTTGGCTTCAATACTGCCAGGATCTGAACTGAGCTACTGGCAGTGTGCACTTGAGTAGGAGAGAAAAAATTTTCAGTGAAGGCAGCTGTAGAACTATTTGCAGAAATAATGTTATCTTAGTGACATGTAACTTATCCATTTCATCTCAGTGAGAAGATCTATTAATGATGAAACCTTCAGGTTCACATGAAAGGAGATTCTGCATTGCAAAGACAAACATAATTTCTGTACTGGGATGTCAGTTTCAGCCTTCACTTGTTATGCCAGACATGGAAAACAAGGTAGTCAAGACTTTTTGCCCATTAGGGTCTTCTTCCTGGTAGGTTAATAGTCACTTGTCCCACGAACTGGCTTTGTAGTTGCTCTCTGCTGATGGATAATGAAGCTATTGCCAGAGGTCACACTGGTCTCAAACACCCACAGGTAATATAAAAAGAGATTTTTCTTTATGTAAATGAACTCAATGTTTCACACAAATCAGACAGGTGCTCGTTTCTTCTGGTATATGAAGAACTAAACTGTCCTCTCTCTTTTAATGTCTTGTGGATTTTTTATTTTGTTTTAAATCCTGCAGAGATTTCTTGGATTTTTTTCTGTGGATAATATCTTTTTTCCTTCTTTTCCTTTGTTTCTATGGTAGCTGTGATTGTGCTCAGTGCTGTACATAAGAAAACACAGAAGCTGTCCCTAATCATGACAGTTTGCTATAGGAAGTGAGATGCAGCAGATGGGAAAAAACAGACTGATGGAATGAGGAACACTTTGACAACACCAGTCAACCTGACAGTTGGTCGTCTCAGATCACCAGCATCCTAACAACTGTTGTCAGTCTTCTTGTAGGCACTGCAATAAAGGAGAATTTTGAAAAAAAACTATTTGAAGAAGGAAGATAAGTTTACTTTTTAGTTATTTATGGAAATATATTAGCTTACAGAAGATGGACACACAGTTTAACAGTACAGGCAATCCAGTTAAGCATCAGAAACTTTCACTTCTATCTTAAGTGTCATACACAAGTTCATGCAGCCATAGACTATTCTGTGCTAGTCAAGTGAAATTCACAATCCATATTTTAGAAAAGTCTATATGGGTGCAAGCTCCCTTCTCTCTCACTCTTCAAGAAAATTCCCTTACTGGCATATTTTTCAGAGTCTTGGTAGCAAAAGAAAATATCAAATTTTGCATTCCCTTTTCAGCATGGTAAGAATACACTGTTTCAAGAATGGTCTAAAATGTACATATCTACCCCTTTTGAAGGAGGTGATGTGAGAATAAAGAAGTCATACGTCATAATCCACCCTGGGAAAATTTAGCAATTTACCATGTATGAACTCGACTTGTCTCTAGGGTGGTAGAATTTCAGAGCTAGAGTTCTCAGATGGCTCAGGTATTAAGGTTTTCGGATGAGGAAAGAAGAGTTTCCTCTTCAGATAAATCTGGACTTTAAAAGCTGGTGAATGCATACAGATAATTTCCTGCTAGCCTAAGGACCCAACAACAGAGAAACTGAAGTCTGTGCTGTATAAGCCTACCTAGATAGTTATCTTCGAGAGGACTGCCGACCCTGCTGCAGGTTCACTGATACGTGTTTTACTTCTCCTATAGTGCAATTTCTTTGTTGTAGTGCACCAGCATCACTTAGCACCACAGTTTCTCACTTTTCTTCTTCTTTTATTTTTTTTTTCCCACCAAAGAAAATTGTAACAGAGACGAAAAGCTCTGCTGTGGCTCATATATTTTTGTACAAGGCTAGGGGAGGAACTCAGCACAATGTTCATTCTTGACATTAATTTCTCCAGAGTCTGTGGAAAAAGATTGTCTACATCCCAGAGTAAATGACCTATAAAGTAAGACAAGGATATAGCCTCATGACCTGTCATGTCCCAGTCAGTATGCTTGTCTGAAACAGACTAAAATATATGTTGTGCCTCTGGAGTAGGAGGCAAGAGAAAGGATGCCATGTGGTAGAGCAGACAGCCTGTGGTTCTTGCTGGGATAATATGACTGCAAATCTTTTCTGCTACAGGTTTCTATTTTTCTTGTGAACTATCTTCTCTTCTCTAAATTTCCACAGAAATTTTGTGCAAAAATATATGCTAAAGCACTGACATTATGGCAAATAGCTCAGGTAGTGCTCACAATGAACTAAAAGGGTCTGTACTTTCAACAGTGAGTAAGGAATTTCTATATAAAAGTTTTTAAGTCTCCAGTTTGAAAATCAGCCTACTTTGTGGCTGTTGAATTGCATAGCACTAACAGCTAACATTCCCAAACCTGAACCAACTAAAATTGCTTTTGAAATACAAAGACCGTGCTGCTTGTATAAGTAACTACACATACTTTACCATTGCATATTTAATTATTTAGTTTTATACTTGTAACTGCACGTGCACATGCATACATAAAGAGAAAAAGAGAGAAAGAGGTACCTATCTGCCATGACAGTTGCCATTCTGTACCTCTAGAGTCATTACGGTTCTGTAAAGAAGGAAAGAAAAGATAAACAAAAGGAAATATATAGACAATTTTATGGTGGTCTATAGACAACAGACAATACTAGAATTTCTTTAACCAATTTGCTTTCTCTACTAATTCCAAATCTGTGTCAAATCCAGTATTAAATACTTGGCTGGTCTCATATAGTTTCTTTTTTGGCAGCTTTTTAATATGCTTTTGCAATCTGTTATCCTGCAATTACTAATGCCTTATTATTTTACAAGGCAGCTGTTTCAATTCTGGACATCAGTCACTACATGCAGGGCTTTAATACATATCTTCAACTCCTAGGTCTTTCATTCACCTCAATCTAAATGTAGAAAAGCAGCTTGAAAATTCTGTATGTATTCATGGGTTTCTTTCTTCCAAAGCTCTAATCTGCATTACCAGGGGAGAGATGTGACTTTGTCAGGGCAGCCAGAGGCACTCTGCCTGTGACTGACAAGTGCCTGGGGAGGGGATGTTCATTTATCAAGTTCTTACACCTGGTGTGGTAAGCTTCACACTTGCACTAGATGGTGTGTAGAAAGGAGAGAGATGTGGTCATTCCTTTTCCTTAACTTCAACATGCCTGCTGTGTGCAGCCTTAGCTGTCCTGCTTTTTTTTTCCCCTCATTTGTACTTCAATCCTGAAACTCATACAAAGGCAGAGAGCCTGCCCCCAGGTCTTATGTTGTAGTTTGGTTCAAATCATTGCCTGTCTTCTCAGCCAGTGGCCGATGTCTTGGGGCTGAACTGCCCACTGGCTGCACCAACAGGAATTTCATCTTCTGAGAGCATCCAGATAATTTGTTATTGCTTCCTTTGTAGCAGAATATCCTATTTTCCATCTCTTTTCCAGCTAATACAGCTTTGCCGTGTGACTAGCATTTCTCTCCAAATCATGGTGGGTTTTTGGAAGCCCTGGATTTGCATTATTTTACTGACTTTTGAAGAGATGTGTATTTGCATAACTCCCCTAAAATATCTTTCTTATGTATTCTTCAATATGTCATCAAACTATATTGCTTTGAATAAGATAAACAGAAAAAGGAGGTAGCTGATTAAGTGCAAAGTTCTGAATTGGTCTGGTGGGAGAATACTGAGTGCTGAGGAAGCTTTTGTGGCTTTGTTTGTTCCTCACAGCTGTAATATACCTCAGCAAAAACTGAAAAAAGTAACAACCCAAATGAAATAAAGTTCTTTAAAACTTATCCTTCTGCTTAAAGTAAGCCACAAAGTAGGCTCATTTTGCAGTGGTAATTTGGCTCCAAAATGTCTTATACTTGAAGTAGTTTCTTATGTTGTAAAAACATATGGTGGTTCACGATCAATGAATATTGCATATTAAAATAGAAGTAGCATTCATATAGATGAAATATGTAACGATACCATTGTAGACAGAGGTCTGGAGATTTCTGAGTTCTGATTTCTGGTCTGCTAACAGCATGAATTTATATACATTTTCATTTAAAAAATGTTTACTTACAACTATTACAAAATGAACTCATTTTGGTAGGTAAGTTGCTAGTAGGAAATAACTTGTTTGAAAAAACAAGGGCTTTGTTTTCTATTGTTTCCTACTCTCTATTCAGATGGGTTTTTAATATATATATGTTTGTTTTCTCTAAATTATTTTGCTTAATTTGGCATTATCATTGATGTGAACATCCTGTACAGTAGCAGGTTTTTGGGGAGCATTCACGATTCTGAAATTCTGCATTTTCATTATAAGTGTGTAAAATTAACTGTAAAGATGGCAAGCCTTTCATTTTCTTCCCTCACTGAGTGCAGCTCTTGTTGTTTAATACCTACTGAAAATATCCATAGCTATTGCAGGATCAATATTGGTCATCTGTGACTTGTTTCCTAATGTTTCCATATAGTTCATCATTTCTCTGTATAATTCTGTGATCTGATTATTTGTAAACATATGCTTGAATGGACGCAAAGTCTACAATCACAGGCATAGTAAATCTAATATTTTTTTAGTCTAATATTTGTCAAATCTAATATTTATTTATGAGTATATTCACCCTCTCTTAATTACTGAATATCCAGTGCTAAATATTGTTCTTGGTGCTTTGCTGCTTTGGTTATAACTATATTTGAAGGTTTGAATCATAGAACACATGCAGCTGTTCTCAGATGTACTATTTTGAGAGCAATCTGAATTCATTTGCTATTAGACTTTTAACTGGTTGCTCTCCTCCATGAGCTACTCATTTGAACTACAGTAATCATGTAGTAATCATAATATCCTATTGAAATAAAGATGAATGTAAATACTGAAACAGTGTATAACACCTTAACTCCGTTTCACGATTATCCACATATTAGAGCTACAAGTAGATACAGTTGTTTATAATATTTTATGGAAATTAAAATAAGCATAAATTGCTGAAATACTACACATGGGCCAAATTTCAGATCTGTTGCATTGTTAGGGGTTTTGCATTAGTTCTGAATCATAGAAAACAATAGCTCTTAAACTGATTGCTAGGAAACTGCAAATATTCCCTGAAGAATTCAAACCTTAGACACATGTTGAGACATTTCTCCCTTGATATTTCTATTATGAATGTTATTGTAATTTTAAAAAAAAAAAGTGTTTATATATATGTATAGATAGATAATAAGATCATATTTTAGTTTTGCTTTATTAAATCTTTTATCTATATTCAGATAATTTTGAGAGTATTCCTCCATCAAAATAATCTGAGTGCTATGTTGAGGATTTTACAAATAGCTATAGTTTTGACTCCTTAATGTGAGTCAAAATATATATCACGATTTGCAGACGTTGGCATGGTTATTCCAAAAGCATGATTCATACAGATTCACAACATGGGTTTAAGAGAAGTATTTTGAAGGCATTTCTAACAAGACACATAAAACACAATGTCATTTTTATAGAAGATTGCTTCAGCTTGCCATCTTGTGGTGCAAATTTGGTTGTTGAAAGGAATGGAGAAATTGATCTTGCTATTGATAGTAATACCCTGTTCTTTAGGTAAGGTTGGAAGGTTTTAATATCTTCTGCTCCACCATGGACCTCCATGGACTGCAGGGGGACAGCCTGCCTCACCATGGTCTTCACCACAGGATGCAGGGGAATATCTGCTCCAGTGCCTGGAGCACCTCCTCCCCCTCCTTCTTCACTGACCTTGGTGTCTGTGGAGTTGTTTTCTCTTACATCTTCTCACTCCTCTCTCCTGCTGCAAAGTGTGCAGCTTTTTTTTTCCCTCTTCCTTTTTTTCTTAATTCTGTTATCACAGTGGCATCACTGATGGGCTCGGCCTTGGCCAGTGGCGAGTCTGTTCATGGAGCCCGTGGCATTTGCTGTGTCGGGTCGGACATGGGGGAAGCTTCTGGCAGCTTTTCACACAAGCCACCCCATGTCCCCCCCGCTACCAAAACCTTGCCACGCAAACCCAGTACAAGGAGACTCCACAACCTCTCTGGGCAGCCTGTTCCAGTGCTCTGTTACCCTCACTGTAAAGAAGTTTTTCCTCATGTTTAATTGGAACTTCCTGTATTCCAGCTTGTGCCCATTGCCCCTTCTCCTATTGCTGGCCACCACTGAAAAGAGTCTGGCCCCATACTCTTGACACCCGCCCTTTAGATATTTTTAAATGTTAATAAGGTCCCCTCTCAGTCTTCTCTTCTCTAGACTAAACAGACCCAGTTCTCTCAGTCTTTCCCAATAAGAAAGATACTTCTGCCCTAAGTCATCTTTGCGCCTTTTGCTGGACTCTCTCTAGAAGTTCCTTGTCTCCCTTGAACTGGGGGGCCCAGAACTGGGCACAATACTCCGGATGTGGCCTCACCAGGGCAGAGTAGAAGGGGAGGAGAAGTTTCCTCGACCTGCTGGTCACACTCTTCTCAATGCAGCCCAGGAGACCTTTGGCCTTCTTGGCCACAAGGGCATATTGTTGGCTCATGGTCATCCACCAGGACTCCCAGGTCCTTCTGCTTATACATGAATGATAAAAGATGTCAGAATAGCAAGATTTACTCTGTAAAGCAAAATTGCTGTTTCACAGTAACCGAAGAGGATGTAGGCACTACTTCTCCAACAAACCTATAAAATCTTGCAATTGTGTGTACAATATTGATTTTTTTTCTTTAAAATAATGTGCTGAAAAGACAAGAGGGGTAGACTTTGTGTTTGCAAAAAATATAACCTTAAACGACAACAAATTTCTTCTTCCAGTAGAAATTTTTTTTAGTAAGTTAGATGTGTATGATTGTTCACCTGGGACTTCATAATTACTGCTGATTTTAGTAGAGGGGTTGCTCACACAGCTCAGAAATAAGCATAACTGACAGCCTTTAAGATAAGTAAATAAACCCTAGTGTTTTCTGTGGTAGGTCTATGCCACGTGGAGGAAAAAACTGGCTAGAGAAAGAGCCCTGTAGCTCAGGAAGTATCTAGATATTGAAAATCTATAAAAATTTATCCATAATTGTTCCTGTCAATATAAAAACCCGAGAAATTAACAAAAGCTCTGAGCATTTTTTTTAAGTTAATGTCATTATAGGTAAGAAATTTTGCAGTCTATTTCTCTTTCACATTTCCCTTAAGTCTTCAAGTCTGGGCAGTTTCTTCCCTCATTCTTTTACGTCTCTGCTTATATGGAAAGCCCCTCCAAACATTTAGGCATGCATTTAGTATCAGTTTCACCTCCAAGAGCCATAAAAAAAAGATCTAGACAGTTATCATGCTCGTGACCATGCTCTTTCTGCTCAGTCATTCTCCAACTGCTTTTTGCAAGTTAGGACTTAGTGATTTTCCTTGTCAAAGGCAAGGAAATTACTTTGAGTTTTCATACAAGAACAGTATAAAATAATTTATTCTCTAATACCTGAGGCTTTTATTTTAACAACTTTATTTGTTCTTCTTCACTTCTTATTATTCTAAATTTTTGTTTTTGTCTAGAGAACTAAGCCAGAGAGAGGGAAAAGAGATCCTTTCCAGAGGGCGTGGAGAATGCCTAGGACAACCTATCCTTACCATATGACAAAATGGAGACGTAGACCTCTGTGTCAGGCTGAGATGGATCTCTTTCTCAAGTCTGAGAAACGCTTCACCTCTTACTTATCCCCCAGCACTTGCCATAAGACAAGAAAGGTAAAGCTAATGTACCCAGTCCAGTAGCTGAGCCTGAAATGAAAGTTGGAGCACTTGAATATTGTACAAGGACAGACATGTGTGGAAATCCCAAGAGCTATAACATAAAATGTTGAGATGAATAGAATAGAATGGAATGGAATGGAATAGAATAGAATAGAATAGAATAGAATAGAATAGAATAGAATAGAATAGAATAGAATAGTTCAATTGGAAAGGACCTACAGTGGCCATCTAGCCTGACAATTTCAGAGCTGATCAAAAGTTAAGCATGTTGTTAAGGGCATTGTCCAAATGCCTCTTAAACACTGACAGGCATGGGGCATCAACCACCTCTCTAGGAAGCCTGTTCCAGTGTTTGACCACCCTCTCAGTCAAGAAATGCTTCCCAATATCAAGTCTGAACCTCCCTTGACTCAGCTTAGAATCATTCCCACCTATCCTATCACTGGATCCCAGGGAGAAGAGATCAACACCTCTCTCTCCTATTCCATTATGCATTATCCATGCATCTAACAGGAAAGAGGGCATTTCTCTGCTATTCTCTAGCTTCCAGGTCTTTTCTCTCACAGAGAGAAAAAAAAGTGGTTTAAGTGAACTGGAGGAGGAAAAAGTTGATCCCCAAAGCACAGATGCACATAACCTAAAACATTACTGAGTTCTCTTATTGCATCCTGGACTTCATTCAAGACAGTGAGGATGTTGATCAGTTTCCTATGGAAGAGTGCTACAGAAGGTTACCGATTCCAATGAGCCAGAAGCCCTGAATAAATGCTATGCAAAAGATGGTATGTTGATTCCTAGAACCACTATGAATCAGTAATAGCTTCTTAGGAAAAGTGATCCTTATTGACTAAGCAGTGCAACAAAAAAGTGACACTTCTTGTCACTTTACTCTCATCAACTTCAATTACAAAATTATCCTAACCAAAACCAAAAAAAAAGTTACATAGCACAATATGTCTTTGCAATGTCTTTGTTTAACAGTTGAATATTCACAAACTTCCCCTGATTACAGGTTTTTTTACTTTATAAAAATAGTATCTTTTTGCCACACAAAAGGTGAACGTAACGTAAAAAAGAAATGTCTGTTACTAAGCTCTTATTGACATAATTGTGGTACAACCCATTAAATAATAATTGCATATAATGCATTCTCCAACAGTATATCAAAACTAATACAAGAAGTTTAACCCGAAAGTTTATTGAGATATTTTATTCTGTACTGCAGCTATCAAGCACTAGCAGAAAACTGTAATCTAATTTTGTAAGATTTACAGCAGGAACCATAAAAGACTCCTTGCACACTCTGAGCTACCATGTAACACTTACAAAAGTGAGGACAAAGCTTGAATGTATTTGACATCACTTTGCATTATTTGTTCTATCTGTGTTTGAGGTGGGTTTTTCCACACGTATCTCACATTCTGTTACTTTTTTCTAATGGCTTTCTACATTCTTAAAGCCATCTCTTTTGATGTTATCTGCTTTAAGATAGCTCTCCCTCACTAATTAGAATAACTACCTCTGTTAAGATATTACTGTTTTAAGTAAAATGAACAAAATCATAGAATCATAGAATGGTTTGGTTTGGAAGGGACCTTAAAGATCATCTACCCCCCCTGCCGTGAGCAGGGACACCTTCCACTAGATCAGGTTGCTCAAAGCCTCATCCAGCCTGGTCTTAAACACTTCAAGGGAGGGGGCTTCCACAATTTCTCTGGGAAACCTGTTCTAGCGTCTCACCACCCTCACAGTGAAGAATTTCTTCCTAATATCTAATCTAAACCCACCCTCTTTTAGTTTAAAGCCATTACCCCTTGTTCTATCAATACCTGCCTTAGTAAAAAGTCCCTCCCCAGCTTTCTGGTAGGTACTAGAAGGTGTGGAAATCAGGTACTGGAAGGCCACTATAAGATCTCCCTGGAGCCTTTTCTCCAGGCCAGGGGTCCTCAATCTACGGCCCACGGGCTGGATACAGCACCCCAGGGTCCTCAATCCAGCCCACGGGTATTTACAGAACTCCCCTTTTCATTGGGGAAACCAATTAGCCCAAGCAGCCGCCAAGACTGGGCTGGAACCAGCACCTTGTCCTCGACCTCCCCCCCTGTGGTGGGCAAGAGATGTGGGCATCTCCTCTGCCGGGCAAGCTCAGTCGGCAGCCTCTGTGAGGTCCAGCCAACTTGGGCGAATAGCCAGAGCCATAGTTCACATTGAAATATTATTTGGTTTTGTTGATTACAATTGTTCTTCATTTTAAATATTGCATTCTTTTTCCTGTTTTTTGTGCACTACTACAAATAAAATATGTGCAGTGTGCATAGGAATTCGTTCATTTTTTTCCAAACTATAGTCCGGCCCCCGACAGTGTCTGAGGGACAGTGAACCGGCCCCCTGTTTAAAGAGTTTGAGGACCCCTGCTCCAGGCTGAACAGCCACAACTCTCTCAGCCTTGTCCTCATAGGAGAGGTGCTCCAGCCCTCTGATCATCCTCGTGGCCTCCTCTGGACTTGTTCTAATAGACCCATGTCCTTCTTGTGTTCGAGGCTCCAGAACTGGACACTACTCCAAGTGGGTTCTTATGAGAGCAGAGTAGAGTGGAAGAATAACCTCCCTCGACCTGCTGGCCATGCTTCTCTTGATGCAGCCCAGGATACGGCTGGCCTTCTGGGGGGCAAATGCACATTACCGGCTCCTGTTGAGCTTCTCGTCCACCACCACCCCCAAGTCCTTCTCCTCAGGGCTGTTCTCCATCCATTCATCACCCAGCCTGTATTTGTGCTTGGGGTTGCCTGGGCCCAGGTGCAGAACCTTGCACTTGATCTTGTTGAGCTTCATGAGGTTTGCATGGGCTCACCTCTCAAACCTGCCAAAATCCCTCTGGATGGCATCCCGTCCCTCCAGCACATCAACTGAACTGCACAGATTGATGTCATTGGTAGACCTGCTGAGGGTGCAGTCAATCTCATTGTCTATGTCGCTGACAAAGATGTTAAACAGCACTGATCCCAATACCAACCCCTGAGGGACACTACTCATCACCATTCTCCATCTGGACATTGAGCCGTTGACTACAACTCTTTGAGTGCAACCATCTAGCTGATTTCCTATCCACTGAGAGGTCCATCCTCCAGGTCCATGTCCGTCCAACTTAGAAACAAGGATGTTGTCCAGGAGAATGTCAAATTCCCTGCACTTGCCTTTTATGCTTCTTATCCACCAATGAGGTAACCCCACCATAGAAGGTCACCAAATTGGTCAGACATGACTTGCCTTTGGTGAAGCCATGTTGGCTGTCACCAATCACCTCCTCATTTCCCATGTGCCTTAGCATTGTTTCCAGGAGTATCTGCTGCTTGATCTTGCCAGGCACAGAGGTGGACTGAATGGCCTGTAGTTCCCTGGGTCTTCCTTGTTTCCCTTTTTTAAAATGGGGTTTATGTTTCTCCTTTTCCAGTTCATGGGAACTTCATCAGACTGCCACAATGTCTCAAATATGATGGATTGTGGCTTGGCAACTTCATTAGCCAGTTCTCTCAAGACCCATGGATGCATCTCATCAGGTCCCTTGGACTTGTGCGCCTTCAGGTTCCTTAGGTGGTCTCAGACCTGATCTTCTCGTACAGCGGGCATTTCTTCATTCTCCCTGTCTCTGCCTCTTCCTTCTGTAACATGAGGAGCGTGGCTTGAGCACTTGTTGGTGAAGAGAATCTGCTGATTAGAATAATTCATTATACTGTCAGATCAAAGGGAGGCAAAACCTTCTGAAGTAAAAGTAGCAATGGTAGTACTTAAACATTTTCTTGACTGCCTCTGCTCCAGCAAGGCTTCCCCATCACTCACTTCAACAATGTTGCAAAATAAATGTGCCTTTGGTACCTGGCAAACACGTACAGGTCTAGGCTTTGCAACCTACAATAAAACATAGAAGCCCCTGAGAACTAATGAATGCTGGTTATGGATGTACAGTATGACTCATGGTGAGGAATAGTATCATAATCTAACTTCTCAATTACTAAATAAAATAATTAGGAGGTGGAGATGGCACTTTTTGTGGCTACATTTCAGTTGCACAAGGGAGCTCAGTGGTATCTTAGGATGGGAAGGATGTGTGTCAATGCAAGGTTGCACCTGCACCAGAAAGCTGAATGAGAAACTTCACTACCTGAGTGACAATGTTCAGTCTCTGTCATACGAAGTTGTGTCTAGTATAGCTATTCCATGCAATATTGTAAAGCTTCTGCTACCACGATCAGGCTAAAGGTTAAAAATAAGAAATCCTATGTCATGGTTACAACAGTGGAGCTATTGCACAGAAAGACTCCTTGTTCATTGTAAGATACCCAACCATGGCTCTTGAAATGGCACTTGCCTTTTATGCTTCTTTGACTGAATGGACTCCAAACTCTTACTGGCTGAGTCATTTCAGTAAAGTGTCTTGGTTCCCCGTCACCAGCTGAGTAGCAGACAGTCAGGATAGTGGTCTCAGTTGGGTACTATGTGCATAACTACTCTTCACATAAATGGACTCACACATCTAAAAAAGATTTAACGGTATCTGAAAAAATGAAAAGAGTGTATTACGGTTTTGTTTTTGCTCTAGTAACATTAAAGTACTCTTGCTTCTCTAGTAGTTTCCACTGTGATTGAAGGTGATTTTCAATAGCAAAAATCAATTAAAACACAGAAGAGAGACAAAGGAAGGAAGAGATGCTGGGAAAAAAATCAGTTCTTCCAATGACATACTTTGCCCTATGTCTTTTCCAGTGACATGTCTTTGTTGAACCTGCTTTTGTGTCCTTGATGTAAAAATGCCTGATGGACAATTTATCTAACTGAATGAATGATTTTAGAGTGTTATACCTGAAAGAGAAGAAAGAGCAAGCAAATACATCAGCTTGGATATTGTCAGAGCACAGCGTGCCACGGTAAAAGTGGAGGCTCCCTGGGGCAGACAGGACAGGAGGTGGTGGGACAGTTTTTAGTTGATGAGGTCCTGTCCTGCCAACTCCAGTCTGAAAACTGGACTATAGACAGCATGTTGCTACCTAGGCTACTGAAACCATGAGGGAGAGAAACCTCTCCATTTGCTTATCTTGGCATAACAACTTTGCTCCTCCTTTGCTTGAATTTATGTGTCCAAAAAGAAGAAAGAGAGAGAAAATGACAGGCTTTGGCCACTATGTTCTTGTTAAGAGTTAGGGACAGTTCATTTCGCATGTGATGGATATGTAACAATTACTAATCTTTAAATTGCAGTAGTGCAGCTGGAGAGGAAAGAGGAAGCTACTGGGAAGATAAATGAATTTGACAGTTAATTAAAGATATATAGTTTCCACTTGAAGCAGCTCTGTGCTGTTAAGGAGGGATTGTAGGTGAGGAGAAGAAAAACTCTAAGAAGTGTACAGGAACAACTTTCGAAAAGGGGAAAGTACAATTTCTAAGTGATGTAAAGCAGAAGAATTGCAAAATACAGCACAATTCCACTGAGTAAGGGCATTGAAAGTATGAGTGCGATCACAGTTTGGAGGCAGGTATTGTGTTGCTTTACGCAGGTCAACTTAATGAAAAAAAAAAAAGAAAAAAATAGGTAATTTGGAAAAAAAGTGAGTAGGAAAACCCATTGAAGTGAAACAGAATGAAAGGATCTTCATGGAAATTCTACTGTACTATGGGACCAGATCCTCTACCTAGAAGTAAACAGAAATTTTGCTAATTAATTCAAAAAGAGCAGGATCATGCCTGTGGTATTCAGGTAAAGATTAGATTAGAAAGGTTTAGATTTGTTCTTTATTTTTTCCCCTCTAACAACAGAACAAAATCAAGTCCTTGGTGACTAATGGTTTTGATAGAATATGTCATATGCCTGTGTCTAATAAACATTTTACAAAAAGTCAGAGAAGAAGACGACGATTTATTGGAAATAATTCTTTTCCACTTAGGATTAAGATACCACTGCTTTCCTGGACCCTGCTGTAGTTTCTGCTAGGCAGAACTATGTGCATATTACCTCTGTCAAACAAAAATATTCTGAGCACAGTCATCCAATTAAACAAATTACCTGTTAGTCACTTGGATGTCAGAAAATTGAGGCAAGCTCAATAAAGAGATGCCACATAGAAAGATGTGTCATTGAAAGAAGTGGTTTCCAGCACTTCTTCCTTTTCCCTTGCTTATTCAATTCTTCAAACCCAAAAGTAATTATAGAAAATAAGATTTTTGTCTATATTTCTAGATTTTACGCTGACCCAGATGCAGGCTTGGATTTAATCTGTTGTCCCCCAATGACATGTTGAAAGTCTGGAAAGAGACCATCACCTCTGTTCCTTTGTGTATTGGAGGCACTGCAGGACAATGGGCCCTTTCTGAGGTTGCTGATGGATGTGCAGATTTAACTGCATTCTGCAGGTATGCAGCACATGACTGAAGACAAATAAGTGGCAATTTTTACTTCCTTGTGTCATGAGGATCAATCAAGCCCCAAGTTGCGGGGTTTTTTGGTTTGCTTTGTTTTGTTTTTTCTCATTCTTGCAGAATAACATTAAAAACAAAACAGCATACCACGGAAGAGAATAAAAATAAGCCAAGTAGATTTTTGTTTGGCTAGGATGGAAAATTATTTTAATAAGCTCTTTTTCTCCTGATTTTTCTTCATGACATTTTTTCAATGACACACTGAGGCACTCTGTCAAAACTATCCTCTTTGGTCTTAGTTTTACCCCTTGTTTGAGGGAAAAGAAACAACTGAGAAAATTGGCACATCTCTGTGTGTTATGGTGTCAGTAGAACCTTCACCAGATACATGTGCACATCAGTCAGTACTGAAATAGTTGTATGTGTGGGAGAGGAAAATGCACTACCCATCTGGCACTGAGATTTTATTTATTCTAGAGTTTTTTTAAATGCAAATAGTATTTAACAGATGACCAAAGGAGTCTTTTTTGGTTTCGTTTGTTTGTTTGTTTGTTTGTTTGTTTTTAATTTGCTTCTCCACTACCTTATTCCAAATGAAATGCCTTACAGCAATGAGTTCATCTGAGCCAGAATTGCTTAGTGCTTCTTTCTCAGCTGTTGCTGGAGATGAGGTGACTAGTAGCCAGGTGTTTCCAGGATCAACAGTAGACACTGGGGCAGGTGTCCTCTCACAGGTACTAGGGGAGCTTAAAGACAGAGGGAAAAGTACTCCAGAAATGAGAATCCTCCTCCCAGATAGCAGAAGAGGTCACAGGACTCTGGGGAAAACTGGGTAGGAAGAGAGCAGAAGCTGCTGTTCAGTTGTTGGATGATGTCCAAGAGAATACTAGGCTGCAGACATCTCTTCTTCTCTGTAGAGCTAAAGTAGGATTGCACTATAACCTAAAAAAATAACTAAATAAATTGCTTTTGACTAAACTTTAATCTTAAAGCAGCTGTTCAAAGTATTTCTTTGTTTAGAAATGGTGTCATCCATCTTCAAAGCAATTTAATGCTATGTATCAATAAGAAAAATCAATAAAAAATTAACAGAATACAAGAGAGTCATATTAATACAGCAAGACATCTATCATACCATGAAATTCAATTAAAGTATGCACAAACAAATAACATGTACTGTGCCCATAGCCTGGCAAATATGATCTCTGTTGAGGTGTCAGGGTACAGGTCAGGCACTGAGCAAGAACTTGTTCTATGATTAGATTTCACAAAATCACTGGGCAGATCCACCAACAGTGTATTGTTTATATGTTGTACAAAAAGATAGTTTAGGGCTGACCTATAGCTATCCTGACTGAGTAGTGTTTTGAGGACATTTTTCCTAGGTTTGTAATTTTTGCTAGTACATAAATGCTTTAGCTTAAGGCATTGGGTTTGCGTGGCAAGGTTTTGTTAGCGGCGTGGCGGGGAGGGGAGGGGAACATAGGGTGGCTTCTGTGAGAAAAGCTGCCAGAAGCTTCCCCCATGTCCGACCTGACACAGCCAATGCCACTGGCTCCAAGAATGGATCCACCACTGGCCAAGTCCGAGCCCATCAGTAACGCCTCTGTGATAACATAATTAAGAAAAAAAAAAAGGAAGAGAGGGGAAAAAAAAAGAGGCACACTTTGCAGCAGGAGAGAGGAGTGAGGAGATGTAAGAGAAAACAACTCCACAGACACCAAGGTCAGTGAAGAAGGAGGGGGAGGAGGTGCTCCAGGTGCCGGAGCAGAGATTCCCCTGCAGCCTGTGGTGAAGACCATGGTGAGGCAGGCTGTCCCCCTGCAGTCCATGGAGGTCCATGGTGGAGCAGATGACCACCTGTAGCCCGTGGAGGACCCCACGCCGGAGCAGGTGAATGTCCGAAGGAGGCTGTGAACCCATGGGAAGCCCACGCTGGACCAGGTTCCTGTCAGGATCTGTGGCCCCATGGAGGAGCCCAGGCTGTAGCAGTTTTTCTGGCAGGACTTGTGACCCCATGGGAAACCCGCGCTGGAGCACTTGCTTCCTGAAGCAGGGACAGAGGGCTGGTGTTATCAGATACAGCTAAAATAAGGCTGGAGTTCAGCTGTGCTGGCTGATAGTTCCAGTCAAATTAAGCTACTGAGAAATAGGAGAACAGTGAAAGCTATAGCTGGCAGTCCTAATTTCAACTAGCCATTATTAGGCTATATATGGAACATTTCTGAACTTGCAATTCACATCTGTTTATTGAATAATGCTAATCTCAGGTATGAAGGTCTGGGAATCTGTCTTCATGAAAGCACTTGCTCACCAGGTTAGCAAGCTGCCAAGCCTGTATAATCCTTCCAGAACACAGGTTATTCCTGTTGTTTGAAGCCATTAGTTGTTGAATCTTGAAGTGGCTTCATACAGTTTTCAAACTAGTGAGGAAAGTTTCTGGGTTATATTCTACCTTATTTATCCAGCAGACTGTAGTCATGCTTCATCTCCAGACTGACACATTGTGGTTTTGATGCACGTGAAGGAAAAAAGCAGCTTGCTTTATTGCCAAAATCTTTAGTACATTTATATGTTGCTATCTCTTCACAGAGTATTTTACCATCCCTGGAAAGTGTTCAGATTTTAGGACTAGTTGCATTGAAGGAATGCTAAGGAAAGAAAAAAATTATCTCTTCATATTGTAGTATGGTCTTTGATATGCTAGTCTAAAGAGAAATCATTAGGATAGTTATTTTTTCAGGTCAAGAAGTCATATTTGATATTGTCCATCAGAAGATGATATGGAGAAGGAACAGTGGGAGCATCTTGGTCTCTGTTTATGTTGAGAGTAAGAGAAAATCTACGAAATGAAATTGATTTCTTAATTATAGTTATAATATTAATTTCTTAGTGCCTTTCATCTTCAAGAGACTAAAATGTGAACTAACTTGGTCTACCATGAACACTGAAAGATACAATAAAACCATCACAGCACAGAAAAGTGAGTAGAACATAGACAGTCATGAATTGCATCTTCACTAAGGTCATACTGACTTTTGTGTACAATCTTCTTCCCTTTGCAAACAAAACAATCTTAAAGCATCATGTGTTTGGACTGTATTTTCAACTGGTACATTTTATGCTGGGGTGGTTTCAATCCTTGGCTTGCAGCAAAAAACACAGTTGCTCTCTCATTCTCCACCCACAGGGAACAGGTGAGAGAATTGGAAGAGTAAGGGTAAAGAGACTCATGGATTGAGATAAAACCAATTTATTAATTGAAATAAAATAATAATAACAGTAATAACAGAATATGAAATTGAGTGAAGCACAGTGCAGTCACTCACCACCCACCAACCAATGCCCAGTCTGTCCCCAGACAGTGATCCTGGAGCAGAGACAGTCCTGAAACCAAAACCGCAATCCCAGAAGAGTGAGCCTGAGAGATCCCCAAGAAAATATCCCTGCTTTCTGGTCACCCCTGGTTATTACACTCAACATGGCATGATATGATATGGAATATCTCATTGGCACATCCAAATGACAGTGTGAGGTTTTGCTAATTGCTACACTTCCCCCCTCCCAGACCTTTGCATTTGCAAACTAGCAAAACACGATGACCTTGGATTTCTGGCAACAACTAATAACATCTGTACCTTATTAACATTCTTCTCATAACAAATCCCATAATGAAGCCAAAACACAGCTATTCTAGTTACTCTGAAGAAAATTAATTATACCTTAGCAAAGAAAAGACTTATGCATATACCATCTTAAGTTTGTTTAAATATGGTGTTACTCACAGAGATCTAGTAATTACATTCTTGGCCAACAGGTAGAATGTGCACATATTATCTCTAGAAATGTGGCTGAGTAGGGTAACTATTTCTGAGCTAACACTGTATTGTGAAGGAGAAAGCTTTTTGGATGCAAAAGGCTTCTGTGACATTTTTAGGGTCAATTCTAAAACGTTTTTGCATAATAAAATAACACTGGAGATTTTAGTCATATACATAGAATTTTAATTCACTTGTATTCACTCTGGGCGAATAAAATAGCTAATACTTTGAGTACAGAGCTTTTTTTGTTGTTTGGCTGAAATGTCAACGCTATTCCTAGTCCTCCTGGGATAAAACATCTTTTGCTGATATTGCTGAAATCCTTAAAGTTACCTTTGTGTGTGGAAGGACTATATGATTGGCATGTAAAATCTCTAAACACTTTGTACAGTACTGAATGATATAATTTTATTTTGATTTGTGGTTATCCTCCTTGGGACAAAACTCCTGGAACACCTGATTCAAATTATAGTCACAATGAACTTTAATCTCAAGCAAGATATTTCCTTATTTAAAAGCTTACTCTCAACTTGACAATGCACTGGACTGAGACAACACATGGACAAGACTGTCTAGATGTGAAGCATGTAAGTGTTTCATCATAAAGATCGGACTTGATTCAGACAGGTTAATTTTCCTCAGAACATGTCGTGCTGAACCTTTTCAGGTACTGAATTCACAGGATCAAGGTATTCTGTAGCATTATTAAATGTGTTACCACCACCAGATGATCTCTATCTGTCTTTGCAACTAGGAGGAGAATGGAGCATATGGAGGGACAGGTACAGTACCCTTTCAGATAAGGGCATGCAGCTTTCTCCCCTCCATCGCTCTTGTGGTGTGGATGCTGCATTTCGTGTCTGTACAGGCATGCTGCGACCAGCGCATGGTAAACAACTGGGGTAGTGGACTGGCAAGTCTACAGCCCATGCAGTGGCGGTGGGTCCCAGGAGCTGATGGAGATTTTTAATTTGAACTTATGTAAGGATTTGCTGGACTGTTTACCTCACCTGC
>NW_010286243.1:51332-61884 GCF_000700745.2 Antrostomus carolinensis
TGAAATGAGACATATTTTAATAAGTTTGGAAAGACATGATGGCAAAAATTATCTGGACCACAGTCCATCTACAGAGAACTCTAAGTAGATCATGTAGGATGTGATTCTGATTTCCTTAGCTTGCTTCTGTGTCAATGGCTTTGTTTCTATCAATACAGTTTAAAAAAAAATGTATTCTCATTATCAATAACACAAAATCACAACCATAAGGTAATAATTCACATTGTTGTCTTTTTGAATGTTGTCTCATATTTAGGTACACTACTTTTAAACCAAAGTACTAAATCTTAACTTTCTCCAATCTTAAAAAGTCCTTGTAAGGTACTCTAAGTGCTTCATCTTTCATAAGGATATTCAAAGACTTTAAGGACCACATGCAACTGTTTGTATAGTCTCCAGCCAGTGAATTATGAAGACGGGCAGTTTTGTGCACAAGTGGGTAAAGCAGAACTTCTGAGTACACAAATGGCCTATGTGAACCGATCACATGCAGAATTGCTAATGTTGACTTTATATAGGTAAATGAGATGTGTAAAAATGTGTGTCCTTAGTTTCAGTGAATGGAAATTTTTATGTGCCCTTGTGGCCAGGAAGGCCAATGGCATCCTGGGATGCATTAGAAGGGGTGTGGTTAGCGGGTCAAGAGAGGTTCTCCTCCCCCTCTACTCTGACCTGGTGAGGCCACATCTGGAATATTGTGTCCAGTTCTGGGCCCCACAGTTCAAGAAGGACAGGGAACTGCTTGAGAGAGTCCAGCGCAGAGCCACCAAGATGATTAAGGGAGTGGAGCATCTCCCTCATGAGGAAAGGCTGAGGGAGCTGGCTAAAGGCTCTTTAGCTTGGAGAAGAGGAGACTGAGGGGTGACCTCATTAATGTTTATAAATATGTTAAGGGCGAATGTCACGAGGATGGAGCCAGGCTCTTCTCAGTCATGTCCAATGTAGGACATGGGGCAATGGGTGTAAGCTGGAACACAGGAGGTTCCACTTAAACTTGAGAAGAAACTTCTTTACAGTGAGGGTGAGAGAGCACTGGAAGAGGCTGCCCAGGGAGGCTGTGGAGTCTCCTTCTCTGGAGACATTCAAGACCCACCTGGATGCCTTCCTGTGTGATCTCGTTTAGGTTCCTGCTCTGGCAGGGCGATTGGACTAGATGATCTTCCGAGGTCCCTTCCAATCCCGAACATTCTGTGATTCTGTGATTCAGAAAGAGAGAGAGGAGGGTCTTTTTTTCTTCCCATTTAAGTGTACTTCTCCATAAGAAAAACACAAGCTTTCTAGCATCATGTTTCCCTTCCTGTTCATCACAAGTTGGTGAGAATATCCTTGCTTATTTTTTAATTACTTTTCTCCTCTAAGTTAAAATATCAAGAGAGATGCCCGTAAGACGTTTTCCTTGGTCATAATTTGGATAAAGTAATTTAAGCTGTTAGCTTCAAAATGCCATGTAATGTTATAATCAGCCACTTTCTCTGTACATAATATAATTGTTCTTTCTTGGAAGTAAATGGAATGTCATGTTTTGACAATTTTACTTTAAAATACCAGTGAAAAATTATTTACTGAATATTACAAATCTTAATGCAGCCCTTTACTAGTCAGTTAGAATTCATTTTATTTGCCTATCAATCCTTGTAACAGTAAGCAGATGGAAGAAAGCACACTTTTCTACCTTTGTATGTCAATCATTCTTAGCAACATTCAGATCTGTTTAGTTTTGTGATGTTTTATTAATATTGCTTTGCAGATACATCAACTCAATTAAGAAAGTAAGTGTACAACTTATTTCTACAATTTTCTTCAGGTTCTACACATTTTAATTTCTTTCAGAAAACCTTTCTACTAGCATCACCATATTGTTACAGCAGTGTCAGCACTTCTGTTATAAATCCTACATGATTTATATTAGCTGTAAAAATTCCTTTTGTGTTGAGAATTTGCTTTTAAGGTCTCATTTGCTCTTTAGAAACAAGAGGTTGAGAATGTGTGTGTTTGTATGTCCCTTTTCTTATGCACTGGAGGTAAGAAATACAATTAAATGTTTACTTCCCTATTTTTAATATTTTATAGAGCTCTTCCTGCAGTTCACAAAAGAACTCTGGACATGAACCAAACACACAGGATCCTACTCTCTGCAGTCAATAAGAAAACTGTTATTACCATAGCTGTCCTCCTTTTTCCTTCCTCTTAGGTTGTTTTGCCTTCAAATTTTAGAGGACCTGAGATAAATTTTAGAAAGGATTTACACACCTAAACCAAGAATTAGCAGTATTGTGATTACTGACAGAAGATGTGGGGTTTGCTCCCTTCTGATTGAAAAGGGTGAAGATCATTTTGCTTTCACATTCCAGCTGGCTACCACAGGCATTAGGCCATTAAATGAGAGGTGGATGGCACCACCACCTTCCATGGCAGGCACTTAAAAAGTTGGAAGCTTATACCCACTGAACGACTCCAGCTCAGGTAGATGTAGGCCTGACTCAATTTCCTATGCTTTAGAGACAAGTGAGTTTGCACCCATAACCCTTCACTCGGACTCAGCTAAAGGAAATAATGAAAGCTTCTTCTTTAGTGTACAGATTTTTTTTTTTTTTTTACTCTATGGATGTGCTGTTTATCTGCTGTGTAGGGCCCTGAGCACCCAGCTGTGAATTCAGATTCCATTCTTGGTCTGGATATCTGAAAATAAGAGCCTCAGGCTTCAGTATTGCGATATCTAAATTCTGCATTGAAACTAAACAAAGGAGCTTGGTGTCATGCTTGCCTCTTTGAGCATAGATACAGCATTTCCACAAAGATTATTTCTACATTACAAGATAGTTCATCTTGAAATGTTCTACATGTTAAGAATGTCTCTTATGTCTGATTTAGGATTAGCATACTGAGCTTCTCTTTGCCTAGGATTCTGTGTCTCTCTGTGAAAGCTTTCATGACACAGTCTTCTTGAGACAGGACCCCTAGCCAAGTCTCCTTAAAGCACATTAGTACAGCATATCAAGGTGGTCAGAGGAGATACAAATCAGGTGAGAAGGAAATCTCTGGCCATGGTGCTAATCTGCCAGTCTTCTTTTTTTTTATTACCTTAGATTTAAATGTTGAAACTCTTCCATTAGGACAGTATGTAACTTCACAGATCTGACAGCAATCATTCCATGTTCTACCAGAAATCTTTGGAAGAACAGGGCATGCCCAGCATACCATTGGTTTCCATCATCCTCAGTTAATGGATGAGCCATTGTCACCAGGGGTAACAAGGAACAGCTGCAAGACCCTTGAATCAATACCTGGAGTCAAGAATGCATTTTAGATGACAGAAGGAACACAACAGGTACAACCGAGAACTGAACTGTCTGTCTTCAGGGGTTGGGGAGAGGAGTGGGGGGGGGATATAGGCAACCTAAAAGCTAAGGTGATTGATGAATCCATGTCAGTAAATAGTACTTACTGTCCTTGAACCACACAGTCCAAATATGAACACAAACCAAAGAATGGGAAAGTTTACTTTGACAGAAAAACTGTTTTGTTTTATGTTCCTTCTGTATCCTTTCACCAATGTAATTTACCCACAGGAAAATATACAGCATATTTTCTATGTATCTGTGTATATACATGTGTATTAGTGTGTATCAATGCACACATTTATGTATTTTTATCTATAAAAGATTCACAGTAGAGAACTGCGCAAAGAGTTAAGAACATAAGCATTTAGCCTCATGGGTCAAAAAAAGACAGGACTGAAATCACAGTTACTTATATAAATGCACTGGGTTAAAGAGAGATAAATCTTTCAATATTTGTTAGCACATGGTAGAAAGTACTTAGACATGATGACTTTTCCTGGATGTGTTAACATATGCTGCAGAATTGCCCATAAAGAAAAACCTTGCTCATTGCCTATCTCCCAGGAGCTATCACACACAAAGCACATCAATTAACATTTGCTTATTATGTGACTGTGTGTATGTGGCAATTTTCTATTTTCCTTTTCAACATTAGGGCCACAATTTAGTCTGGATGACAAATACACCAGATTAAAGTCTCAGCACTTAGGGTTCTGCTCTTTACCTTTAATTTTTAAATAGGCATACTTATCTCTCTTCTTTCTCTCTACATTTTTTTTTTATATATTTCGTAGCTCTTCAGATTTTTGAGGTTTGTTGCTAAACCCATGTCTGTAATAGTTCTATTGGCATGATCTCAGAGTTTGTGAGGGACAGTACAAGCAATGCAGGCACCTGCCTGGCCCAGCATTATAGCTCAGTGAACCCTGGTATAGGTCAGACTTTGAGGTAGTTTTTACCATTATATCAGCAACTTACAGGCATGTAAATCATGTTTATTTGAAACTTGCACCTGCAAGAAGGCATGTGTCTTAGGAAAGGCATAACCCAGATGAAAGATGATTAATGTATCCCAGAAAGCTGGAAACAGTTTTCATAAAGTACATCAGAAATTGTACATCAGGGTCTGTAGAAGCAGCCATCTTAGGAGCACAGGAATAGAAGGGACAACTGGGGTCATCTAATTCCCACAGTGTCAGGCAACTGTGCAAAAGATTGTAACAAATCCACAGGGAATCCGATGTATGAATCAGTGTCATAGCAGACCCTCATGCACCAGAAGAATGTACACCATTACACAAGCAACATTACAAGGGAAAAAAATCTAGAGCCATTTCTTGAAATATTGAATGGTAGTGCTTACTACCATTGTGGTCTGAAATTTTCTGCCAGATATTTTCTGCCAATAAAATGTTTATCAGTTAAGTGAATAGTGGCATGTTGGACATACTTTTACATATCAGGTGTGTCTGCTACAAAAAACAAGTGTGATGCTCAGAGAAATGCAATCACTAGGTGGTAATAGGGTACAATGATCTTTTTTGCTGTCTTGGATCTCTGTGGTCCATCCTTCTGAGGCATTTGTTGCAAGTAACATTTCTTCATCTTCAGCAATGCTTTCTGCAAGGAAATGCTGAGTGTGAGAAAGGCTTGTTTCATGCAGTGCACATCAGTAGTTAAAGGTGGGGAAAGTTGCTATCCAGTGATGTTACTAACTCTGAACATCCCTCTAAAGTGTTGATGGAACACTGATGATACCACAGCTTCTACAGTAAGCAATGCGATTAATAGCTTTGACTAGTGTTGATAGAGCTAAATATTGTTTCAAGCCTGTTGAAGGCATATGTTCTTTTGTGTGTCTTTTTTTCCACAAGCTACTATTTTGAGGATGAGTGAGAATTTGACAATATGGTATGATTTGCATAGTCTTGCAAGAAATAAAGAATTTTAAAAAACAGTAGATGTAAATGACAGGATGAGGGATATTTTTTTTTCCTTTCCTTTATAGATTTCTCTTGTCCTTTCCATTTCCTTGCCATGGGGAGGATCCTAGTGTCACCAATATGTTATTTTCATCAGCAGTTCACTTTAAAAAACCCCAAATAAACAAAAACAAACCCAAAAAACCTACGCAACCGAAAGGCAGACTGGAGAGGGAAACAGCCAGACAAGGTGGAAACCTGGAGATTTCTTTGATAGAGAATTCTCTATTTTCATTAATCAGGAGAAAGCTATAATTTTGTGTCAACATCTACTTCATCTAACTAATTGGATCAACTCCTTTGCAGTGCCTGCTCATTCCCAGCTCTAGAAATATTTTTTTTTACTCAGGGATGAAGTTTGATGACTACTAAAAATCTGAATCCTCTTTTCTGAGGTGCCTGATGCACAAACACATTTCCACATGCTGACAGGAAAGGAGCTATTAAAATATCACTAAATCCCATGTTAGGTGCAGGTTTGGGAACTTCAGGGAATGCAGGCAGTACACCTGTAATTTCAGCTTTCATCTTCCATGAACTCACTAAATTGTTTTGCCTCTCTGACCAACCTCAGTGCTTTCCCCATTTGAGCAGAACAAGTATTTCCAGAAAGGGAAAATTAAAATTTAAAAAAATAATGAAAAAAATTAAAAAAATAAAAAAATAAAAATAATTTTCACCACTTTACATGAAGATAACGTGAATATTTACATGAAGATAACGGGAATATTTACATGAAGATAACGCGAACAACAGTGTTGGCTTGCATTATTTCTTTGGAATTTCATAAGTGCCAGACATAGGATTCCTGCCTTATACTAGTCTACAGAGAAAGAAATTATATTAGTAAACATTTTTCTCTTCATAGAAAATGCTGTGGACAGTAGCATAAAAGGGATCTGTTTGGGTTGTCAGAAGTCCATGGGCAATCAAAGGGAAGGTATATTTATGGGTCTATTGACTCTCCACAGCAGTCACAATATCCTTCAAAGATAACCTTGGGAGCCAGTCACCCCAAACCCAATATGACTCCAAAGCACTTTACCACCCTTGGGAGTAGATTCAGTCAAGATCTTATAATGAACTGAATAGATTAATTCCATTTATATGCCTGAATGTTTTTATGGTGTGTACATTTCAGGATATGAAAAAAACTGTCATGCTACTGTTTGAAAATTACTCTTGTAAGCTAAAAGATCTGCTTATCTCACAAAAAGTAGTTTTTCTATATTTCAGAAAGCACTGGGATGCTTGGTACAACTTCCCTCTACTTCCTATGAGCTGTCTCCAGCTAGTCATTTCAACACCACTGGTGAGTTTAGAACTAGGAGGGAAACAGACTATAATACAGTGGGAGAAGTATCAAAACCACATAATGAATCAAGAAGTCTTATAGTGAATAGGCTACAAACTGAATCAGAAAAAATAACTTTAAATTAAGGTAAAGAGACATGAAGAATCCAAGACCCCCGTAAGAACTGTACTCAGCTTCCAGTAAGCATTTTGTCATGTGAAAAACACCCAGAGAGGAAAATCTCTTGGTAGCAATATTTGGTACCCTCAGTAGCAAAGGGGTCAAACAAAGAGTCTCTTCTCTCTACAAGTCTGTCTCAAATGCCTTTTTAACTATGTTCTCAGCATTTACATTGTGCGATCGAATTTTTAAGTCCTAACTAAATCCAAATTTCTTTCTGCTGAGGGTGGATAGCTGGAAAACATTATAGAAATAAGATATTTCAGGAATCAACATACAATGCTCCAGAATGTTCAAAGGCTTCTTCTCTGGGGGGAAGAAAGTAGAGAAATTGGGAGCAAAGTGATTTGAGCCCAGGAAGAAGGGAGGGGTGGGGAGAAGATGTTTTAAGATGTGGTTGTTCTGTGTCATTATCCTACTCTGATTGATTGGCAAAAAATTAAATTGCTGCAAGAGATCTGGAAAAAAGTGTTCCAATGCAGGCTTTTCCATGAAGTCATGGACTTCTCCTGGTGCAGCCCCCTGCCCTGGCAGGGAATCTCCGTGGTCTGCTACACGGTTAACCTCCATGGGCTGCAGGCGAATCTCTGTTCACCTCCCTCTGTTCTTTTCCTTGCTGACCTGGGTGTATGTGGTTCTCTTTCTCACACATTCCCCCTCCTCTCTCCTCTGCTTGTTGTGGTCTTTTGTTGACGTTGATTGTTTCCTGACTGTTCTCTCTGCTTTGCCAAAGTGGTTCTCCCCCTCATAAATATGGATTTGCAGAGGTGTGTCACCATTGCTGATTGGCTTGGCCTGGGCTGGAGGTGAGTCTGCCTTAGAGCCAGTGTAGCTTCTCAAAGCTTCTCACTAGAAGCATTCATGTAGCTCCTTCTGCCACTACCAAAAACTGCCCACCCCCCCAGACCCAACACACAAAACCTGCAGGCTTTGCCCTTTTTGAGCTCTAATATGTCAGTGACTTTCTATGTGTCAGAATCTATCTGCATTTCAATGAGAATGGAATTTGCTAATATGTAGAAAGACATGTAGAAAAACAAAAATTCAGGATAAAATATGGGAAAAAAACAGTCCTTCTAAATATGCACCTAACACATACAGTAAGCAAAGCAGGCACTAAACTTCAGCAGTAAGCCTGGAGGTCAGCAAGTGTAATACATACTCACAGTTGCCCTGTACAAATCTGTAGTCAAGCTGGACCATTTATTTCTCTTTTTTTGTACTATGTAACAGTTCAAAATCATCTGTCTCCTAGTTCAATGTTGTTTAAGATTTTGAGCTAATAGAAATACAGTAATTTTTTATAATACATTAAAAGTCAGAATTTTAAAAGCAGCAGTCAGTGGCTCCTCTGACTTGATTCTTTAAAATTACCTCTGTATTTGCACTGCCTTTTAGTTGTAGCAGAGTGACATGACTTTTCCAACATGTCACACAGCAAGCAAGTAGAGCTGGGATTGCAAAACATTTCTATATCATAGTTTAGAGTCCTAGCCAGAGGCACCATGTACTTTTGGGATCCTATTATTCCCATCTTCTCCTACAAGCTAATCTCCTTGGCTGGACCCTGTCTCCCAGTTCACTAAGCATTACAGCCATGACTTACATAAAAAAGAAAACAAAGATAGTCTGAGTTACACCACCTTCCATGGAGAAATATGACAAGGGAAATGTGTATTCATTTACTGAACTAAAAAACCCCCTATTTTAAAAAAAATACTAATTCTAATTGTCTTTGAAAAAAGTATGATAACGTTTTGTTTTTTACTTTATAAATGGCAAATTTAACATTTTTTGCAGGTTCAAAATATTCTTGCATATAATTTAGATTTTTACAGGAAATGCATTTTCAATAGAAAGAACTGTTCTGATGGGACATTTCTAGATAAGCTGCAGGAAGAGCAAGAGGTCATCTTCAGCTCTTGTTCCTGCTCCCAGCACTGCAGACATAAATCCAGATTCAGGGGAAATGGCCACAGCACAGAAGAACTTGGTGGTGCCCTCCACGGGTGTCTGGGGGACCATGAGGGATGCACAGGCTGCACAATGCTCCTTTCAGCTCCTATGGCGGCACCTAGAGCACAATCTGCTGGGTGCTGAAATGCATGTGAAAAGGTTCTTGATTATGCCTCAAACCCAGTCATTAGAATCTTTATGATTCTGGGCTGCTATTAGTCATGAAAGACTGTCAGCTACCAGTGTTCAGAGCCCTAGCCTCAGCATTTGCTGGCTGCTCTTGCTTCTTCTAAATTAGCTATTACCATCCTGGAAAAGAATTTTCTGTCTCTGGAAACATTTCTCTGGAAATGTCTGCTCATTGTCAAGCAGCAGTCAAGACAGAAAATAGGAATTATTGGGAAAAGAATAGAGAAGAAAGTGTAAGACATCACTATGCTACAATAAATATACAATGTACATGCTTCCTGAATCCTATGGTAACCCTTATTTCAGATACAGAAAGTTAAGATAAAACTATAAAGTATACCACTCCCCCCCAAAAAAAATAAAACAAAAAAACCCACAAACAACAACAACAACAAACAACTCAAAAAACAGATCGGCAGACAATAGGAGGCAACAAGATACATGACAGGGGTCTATAAAATCTTGAACACTTTGGAGAAGGTGAGTTAGAAGTGATTATTCAGTATTTCTTATAATACAAGAGCTAAGGGTCACCCAATCAATTATGAAGTTTAAAACCCTCAGTGGACACACTTTATCACTTAATGCATAAATTATGGAACTTAGTGCTATAGAGTGTTGTGGAGGTCAGTAGTATAAATGGGTTCAGAAACAGATTAGAAAAATTTACAGAGGAAATCTCCATTCAACACCATCATCTGAATGCCTGCTCCAGAGGTCCTTAAGGGAGTGACTGCTTTAAGATAGAAGGGTATAAAAGGAGAAAGACTACTCTGTGCTTCTCTTGTTCTTTTGTAAGTTTTTTAGTCTCCTCTTACAGGCTAAAGGCTGTCAGGAAATGAGCTGGATGGTTGGAAGAGCTGGGGAGGATTTTGTTCTTTTTGTTTACGGTTCTCCCAGTCACTATACATACTTCTTTTTAAAGGGCAAAATAAGTTGTATCTTGTAGCTCTGATGGACAAAGGCAAGCATCTAAGAACACCTGGCAAATGGAAAACAAATTTCTTCTTTTTTCTAGCCTATCAGTGAGTTGAATGCTGAATATTTCTGTACTATTTCCATCTCAGTTATATAGATCAGACATTCTTATCTAATTTCCAAAGGTAAAAGGAATGGGAAGTGCATTAAGACATAATTTATCTTCTCTACTGGTAGTGCCTTCAGCAAGTTCATTTTCCTTAACTACAACTCACCTCACTTCACCAAAAAAATTCATGATATCGAAAGCATATTAAAATTAAAATTAAAATTAAGTAATTAAATTCTAGTGATACTTTCTTCCTTTTTTTTTCTTTTGTGGAAAGAGGAAGTTATCTGTCTGTAGCCTTCAGTGGTCACTATATAAGTTTTTTTCTGATCAATTATTATTATGCTGTGATAGATATCCAAATAGATCTCCTTTAGTCTTAATCTATTTCCATTAAGTTAAATACAACATCGTAATAGAGGCATTTCCTCCTCTACAGATAATCAAATTCCCAATTTCCTTACCTGATTGAATCAAAACCATTAATTCAAGTAGACAAAGACAAAGCATAACTTGTCTAATACTGGTTTTGCCCCACCTGTAAAAGAATCACACACACAGAATCACAGAATGTTCGGGATTG
>NW_010286244.1:0-16070 GCF_000700745.2 Antrostomus carolinensis
AAAGAAAGAAAGAAAGAAAGAAAGTGTCGTTTCTAAAAGGACTTTTGTGGGCTGCTTCCCCCCCGAAACCTACTTACTGCAGCAGACCCCTGGGACAGGGCAAGATTAATTGCTCTGTGTTACGAAGAAAATGATAGATGCCATTAATCAGGGAAGTTGTAAGTCATCCGCGTTTGTAGATGGAATTCAGAGACGAGACGGGACAGATGGCAGGCAAACTCCAGGTCTGGCGTAAATCACTCAGCTTCTGGAATTATTAAACAGCCAATGACGGAATCTCATACATTTTCTTAAAGAGAAGTGTTTCTTAGGAAGACGAATATTCCCTTCATATTATGAAGAGTGTTTTCCAATCACTGTTACATTTCCCTTTCTAAATAATGAAAGTATTGGGTTTTCCTTCCTGGATGTCAGAAGCTTCAAACCTGAAAAAGAAACAAGACTTTTCACACAGAGATCTTCCATACATGGTTAAGAACCAAAGCCAGGCAAACTAGACGAGTATCTAAATCATTGCTATAATGCCCTTTCTGAAATAAACTGAAATAAACTGAAATAAACTGAAATAAACTGGCAGAGTTGTCAATTAATAAGTATGTCCTGATATCTTCAATAGAATTATCTTCACTCACAGTAACTACTGCAGCAAAATTATTTTTTTTTCAAGTTTTTTTTTTTTTCATGCACTTCGAGGAAAGCAGTGAATCAATGACACTTTTATTCATTATTTCTGAAAGAACGTTAGACGTTCTCTGGAATCTAAATATTCTGAGTGGAGTCAAGACCTTTTTTCATTAGCCTCCCCTAATTTTTTTCACATAGGAAAAATGAGTTATGGCATAATCAACTTCAATCAATCTTTCATTGTATCACATTGATTGATATGTCAAATGCTTGTCTAAATATAAGCTTAGCAGCAATATCTATGACTAATTGTGAGCTTGATTGCATATCTTGCAATAATGTGATCAATCTACAGCAACATTCAGAATTTTGCAGAAACCTGAGCTATAAATTCAGTAAAAGCATCTATTCTATCACATGAGAGACCACAGTCCAAAACACAGAGTTTACAATAGTTATTAAAAATATTCAAATTTTAACCTCATTATATGTGAACTAAATGTTTACCATGCCAACCAGCTTAATTTTCATTATTAAAAACTTCTTTTAGGAAAATTCATGTTATTTTTATTAGATTTAAGAGAAGCAAAGTAAAAAATATCAAAGTGTTTTTAGGTTTTTTTTTAACTTACTAACAACATTTGGATTTAATGCGCGCTACCCTCTGTCATCTCTAAATTGCTTCAGTATTTGGGCAGAAACAGCCTCACCTGCAAGTGCCATCCTCTCTAACTTTGCTGCAAAATTTAGGAAAAATGAGGTTTAATTTATTTATTTTTTAAACAAAAAGGGCAAGTAGAACACTTCAAGTAGAAAATGAGGTCATTGTTATGATGTACTTAGAAATATCACTAGATGCAATCAGAATAATTTAGGTTGGGGAAGACCTTTAGAGATAACCTAATTCACCTTCCTGCTTAAGGCAGAGCAACTTCAAAGCTAGATCAGCTTCCTCAGCACCTTGTCCAAACAAATTTCAAGAATCCCCAAGAATGGAGTTTCCAACTTTTCTGGACAAACTGTTCAATTTTAACTACTCTTTATTGTGGAGAATGCTTTCTTTTTTTTTTTTTTTCTTTTTTTTTTCTTTTGTTTTTTTTCCCTAATCAGCATTTCCCTTGCTGCAACTTGTGCCTGTTGCTGCTCATCCATTTTCTGTGCACCTGAGGAGGGTGTGGTTCTGCCTTCCCTGTGAGCACTCCTTCAGTAGTTGAAGACAATAATTAGATCCACCACCTTTTTCTCTTCAGACCTCTCAGAAATATCACTAACTGTTCACAAATTCACCACTTTTTCCCATTCCTTTTTAATTAATCTTGCTGAATTTAATATTATAAAGGAAAACTGTTATTTGTGGGGGTTTTTTTTCCCATCTTAGAGTACTAAAAATGGATAGCTAAAATGATTCACTCATCAAGAGGTACTCATGATGAAAACTACATAAAGCAGCATGGTCAAAGTAAAACTTTCCTATTCTCTCAGAAAGAGCAAAGATTCAGGTCAAACTAATTTATATCCTGTTTGGCCATGATCATACAGAGTAACTTTAAGGGTATCAGCAACACCTACAAAGCAGACTGAGTTTTCCCAGGCCTTGCATAAAAAAAAGTTCAATGTAATGACAATTGCCTGAGATGCATTTTCTCGGGCATATTTGAAAGCTAGGACACATTTTTATGCACGTGGCCTGCACACAGGCACGTGGCTAGTGCTGAGCTAGGTCATGACATGAAGCTGTTAGGGAAGGTAGCTCAGAGGGAGGGCAGGAAAGGGAAAAACTGGCAAAAAGGGGAGCCTAGGCTGAAACTGGTTTCCCTTTTGTTCACACAAGCTCTGGCTCTGGTTTGTCTGCCATCTCAGCGAAAGAGAAAACTACAATTTCTAGCTATTGTATTAATTTTAAACTCTGAATTGTTTACCAGTATTCTCATTAATACTATTTGTATTTTAACTCATTCTCCATTACATAAATGATGTGCTCTCTCTCTCTGCATACACATTTATATAACTTATCAAAAAATGCATATATTTAGAAGGTATATAATCCTAAGCATCTCATGGATACAGACATTCTTGTTTCAAAGAATCCCCACATTGCACATAGAACAAGCAGGCAGGTATACCTGAAATATAATACTGCAGAATTACCATCACATTCTAAACAAACCTAGCAGCCTTGCAAGGTGTATTTGTAATTTTTTTTCTGTGATTTTTCAGGCCCTTTAGAGCAAATCAAGGATGAAAACTGAAAAGAAATTGGCTCAAGTGTTCTTGGAGACAGTCTTTAAAGAAACAAGCAAAAAATATCTTCCTAAATCTTTTAAGAACTTGTGAAACCTTTCAGAGGTTTTGTAATAATGCAAAAAACACAAGGGAAAAAAATCTTCCCTGGGGGACCTGACAAGAGAAAATACATGTTCATAGTCCAGGAGCTAAAAAAATTCAATAAATTGGAGTGGGATAAGGAAGCTTTCACTTCAGTTCAGCAAAGCTGTCATAAATTAAGTTGTTACTACTTTACATATTCTATACTTTATGTGACATTAATTAGTTATTTCAGTGGACAGAAGTCTACCCAAGAAGTCACCAGCACAGCAGACGCTAATTGTCATTCCAGTTCAGAGTCTATATAGAAAGCATTCATTTTCTAGCACTGAGTGGACACAGACAGCACACACAACTATACCACTGATTACATTGAAACATTTAAGGCAAAAATGATGGTGAAGTCCAGGCAGACTTACATTGTCCATGCCTATGATGCAACTCAGCACTTATCTGCTCTTTTCCAAACCATTGCCTTTGAAATGTTATTCCCAACACAAAGTCAAAAATATCTTAATTTTCTTTATTCAAGGACTGTTCCTTACAAGAATAAGCAATAGAGCAGTTTGAAGGTACTCCCTTGGTATTTTGTCCACGTATCCTAAAGCAGAAGAAACACAAAAGAAAACTTCCCATCTATTTAGGGATACCCCTGGTTTTGCCTCAGAAACAAAACTGTCTTCTGTCATATCTGAAACATGCAAACTGGAAGACCTTCCATCTGTTAGTTTTCCTAATAGATTTATATCTTTGAAAAGGCTTCCATTGAAGAATTTTATTTTCCTAGAACATCAGCTGAATTGTTAACAATGTACTTGATCTACTAGAAATAGATTATAAAAAATATACTTGAATGAAAGCAGATGTTGGACATTCTCTTCCTGTCTAAATCCATTTTTCTGTGTATCCTCTAAAAACTGAACATTTGAAAAGTTATGGAATATGAATTGCTCATTGAGGAAAGTTCTGCTGTACAATAAAGACTTGCCTTGGAAGAACTGATGTTTGAATCAGGTTTTAAGAGAGATACCATGATATCTTATATCTATCACTAACTCCAGCAACATGGAATATGAATTGCTCATTGAGGAAAGTTTTGCTGTACAATAAAGACTTACCTTGGAAGAACTGATATTTGAATCAGGTTTTAAGAGAGATACCGTGATATCTTATATCTATCACTAACTCCAGCAATACTATGAAGATCTAAGCAATAAGTATTTCTAGCTGTCAAGAGTCAGAAATCTGGAAAGCTTTGTAGAAACAGGAGGAAAGACTGGCGAGCACCTGGAGAGAAAGGGGGAAAGAAAAGCCTGAAATCATACTGCCCAGAACAAGGATGGGCACAGGGGCAGAACAGCAATGGGGTGTGCAAAGTGGCTGCTGGAAGCTGAGAATGACACTTATGTAACTAAAGCAAGAAAATACTTTCAGGGCAGAGCTAGCTAATTTTTTTTTATTTTTTTTTTTAGCTTCTCAGGTAAATTTATTTTGCCTAAGGCCTGCAAGCTTTGCTGTTAAAGCTCTGTGCAACAAGCAGTGAAAATTTTATTCAGATCAACGAGGTTAATAGGACCATTCCAACACTTCACACTTTAAGAAATTGAAAGAGGAAATAAAGTTACGAGCATTCACTTCAATTTATAGCTGTGGTCCTCTGTGCTTGCTATGCACATGTGGTGTCTTCAAGGAGATCTTACTATTATAAAGATCGCTACTGTCACCCATGACAAAGTATTTTGAGTACTTTCCTATGAGCAGGACAGGATGGCAGTAGACCCATAGGAATGTCAATTGTCAGTCATGAGATGGGACAGCTCAAAGTACCCTTTCTTATAGGGGTACGGTATATGGAGTACAGAAATCCCTGTGCAGAAGAGTGCATTGTTACAGTGGAGCAAAGCATTAATCCATCTTGCTGAGTTCTCAAGTTGTAGCTAATCTAGGTGTACCTAAGGGTACTCACTGAACCTTTTTTTTTTCCTTAGAACAGTATTTTACTAGCAATTACTTTTAAAAAGTATGAGAGCTTTTGTATGCATACGTATTTTTAGACAACATACCTAGTTCTTTATGAACTATGAAGTAATATCATATTTTTTAAACTACTAGAAAAATGTCATTAATATAATGAAAAATTCAATGTATTTTTACAAAGGGATATATATCTCTGATCATCTATGTTCCACAGAGGGGGAGAAAATAGATTGTTTTACCCAAAGTTAATGTCAGTATTTGAACCTACCTCTCCCTTGCTTTAAGCTGAAGGTTCAAGCAGTGTGAGAACATTCCAGTCCTGGATTCCTGCAACTGGAACATTCTCTTGCACTGGACACCCTGCATTTCTTACACAAGTACTTACCTGGAAAGTTGAAACTCTACCATTCACCGCACATCTAATATATACCAAACAAAAGCACGTCAGGTTTAGCATCATAAAAGCTGATTTATGAAGACAAGAACCTTTAATGCACACCTGTAATGCTTATATAAAACCCCAGTTGGGTATTACCTTTATTAATGATAATCAATATTCTTAACATTAGTTAACTACTAAATAGAGGAGTATTTTCTTGCCAGTTATTATGTTTACACTAGAACTAAACCGACAAAGGATAATTTACTGAAACATCATTTTTTTCAGTTTGGAGACTATAGAAACTCCAGGGAACTGGCAATTCAAAATATAAAGGTCAGTTTCTGTTAACAAAAGCAGAATATACATAGAAGTAAGGAATTTTCATGAAAAGCTGGCCTGCTGTGGACTAATTGCTCATTACTATCATCATCCCTTAGGAAACATGAAGATAATCCTATTTCAAGGCATACAGCATGGCTGAAATTTAGGCAGAAAGAACAAAGCTTGACTCCGCTATAAAGGGCCATATATCAAAAGTACAAAGGACCAGATTCACAGCTACATAAGGAACTGTAGAAATCCAGTCTGGTTGAAGGAGACTGGGGAGACTTTCTCAGATTAGCCTATAGAGAGCTAAAAATGTGTGCAAGAAATCACTAATTTATCAGTAAGAACAAATATAACATCCCTCATTTCAGCCCTACCAATGTACTATTTTTCTCTCAAGGGAGCCTCCTCATATGGCTCTATGGAGTAAGATCATGCTCTTCAGCCCTGGGAGCAGAAGCAGTGTGGTTAGAAAAGATCTCCTTGGCTTTCATCTGTTTCAATTTGTAGCTATGAAATTGTACTGAGTTTTTTCAAGTGGAACAAACGCATGTTTTCTACGCAGACATTATAGAAGTAGCATATGTTTTACATAAAAGATTTATAGGATCTGGTCTAACAACAAAGGTTTATGGGGTCTTTTCATTCACTAAAAGCAGGAACCAGGACATTCTATCGCTAACACACAACCACTAGAAGTGGTCATTTTTTAATGCACTACAAGATAAACAATATCATTTTCAATTTTAAAATTCAGATGTCCTTTTCTGTGTTGGGCCATGGTATGGCCAAATGCAGGCTGTACCTCACTGTGATTTTGGCTCAGAAAAATTGCTAAAATTATTATTCGAAGGGAGAGGATCAAGAGATGGTGTCCCTGTCAATCATCAGAATTATTTTCCACAGTGAGCTTTCCATTTGCTCTTTATCATCAATTTTACTGCGGCAATACCTTTTTTTTTTACAAAAGATGACAATTTTCTACTAGACTGGAATATTGCATAGCATACATAAATACTAAATTCACAATTTTTAAATATAGCATTATTCTAATACCTCAGAAAAGAAGTCATGTTGTCTAAACTGCCCTGATCAGCGATACAGCATGACCTCTGCATGGTATAGAATGGTCTGTATAGGATTATTTTGGAAATGTGGATATAGAGTATTTAGCACATTTTTAGAGTATGCAGAATATGAAAATATTTTGTTGTGATAGTCTTCAAAGACATTTTACTGTCACACAGGGTACTGTCATTCTTTAAACTGATATCACATAAGCATTACCAGAAGAAGATAAATCATAATAAAAACTGCCCAAAGTTTTATTATGCCCAACTGCCCATAGTTGCAGAGTTATGTTTGTATCCTCTAAAAATGCCTTGGGGAAAATAACTGTGCATGTCTATTCATATGACTGTGTCCTTTGATACCTTAGGGAATTTTCCTTTCCTAGCTATAGAAGCATTTGGTGGGTTTTTTTGCAGATTTTATTCAGATCAGAGTTGAATTTTGTTTGTTTGTTTTTAAATGAGGCAATAAGCTCTCAGCAGCTAATGAAAGGATGGGTGTAGCTAAGACGAAAGACAGGAACAACTAATCTGTCTCTCTTACACAAAATTATATACACAGGTTTTTCAGCTACAGCAGAAATCAGTAGCATTATCTAAACTTGAGTAAAAGTGTCAAAAAGGGAATATATAAAACCAAATAAAGAATAGGCAGCCTATTTCTCATCATTGAGGTTGAAAGCAAAGCTTCCTGTAGCTTTGATGAGGATATTATTTCTTTGCTGCCATGTCTGATATATATTTACATATTTAAAAGTCAGAGAAATTGACTAATACACCACACATGTTTATAACCTAATTAATAATACAAGTTTCATTTTTGTTTTGAATAAAACAAGTTCTCATTCTCCATTGAAAAACCTAATCTAGATTTACAAACATGATCAGAAATGTGTCTATAGGCTCTGAGGTACAAAGAGAATTATGCAAAGTTTATTTTCTTTTAAATATAAAATGAAAGCAGTATTGGCAATTATATATCAAATAAGATAGATGAAAACTTTTATTCAAATTTGATGGGGTGAATAAAGGTACCAGAGTTATGGTTTAAAAGTCATGAATATGACATTGGCTAGAAAGTAACAATAATTTTCAACTGTATATGTCCTTTTTTCTTTTTTTTTTTTTTTTTTCCTCACTTATAATTGCCTCAGAGCTTAGGAAGTTGTTTTATGAATATGGATAAAACAGACATCAGCCCTACAAAGGAGACAAAATCCTCATGTGAGAGAGAAAGAAATGTTAAATGAGAAATAACTGAAATCCTATCTTTAACACCACAATGTATAGCTCATTATAGTTTAGGTCTGAATTTATTTTAAAAAGCCTTCAGGGCTATCAGTTTGTCACTCTAGAGCAATTGTCCTAACAAAATATGGAGAGAAGGTAAAAGAAAGGCTCTGGAATCAAGCTTAAGTCCTATTTCCAAAAAGCACTTATGATGGCTAACTGAAAACCTTTTAGAAAAGACATACTTGGACCCTTCTGAATATTAGAAAATTACTGCAATCTATCTAGGCGACGGTTTGAATTTCCAGAGAACTATCTGGCCTAATCAAAGCTGTTGTTCCCCACCCCCTTCCCTTTTCTGTAGCTGCTCAGTGAAGAGTATGCTTCACAAGGCCCCTAGTGGCACTAATGATGCTATCGCTCCTTTTTGCTGAGCTGTCATTTCTCCTAATTATCATTTATATTGGGTTCTGCTACTTTCTGATATTAATATTGCCACATATGCACTTTAATTGTTAGGCAACTCTATGCACTGCTTATTCATAAGAGAATTTCAGCCCCCTCAACTTCCCTGAAGCCTTGAAATGTTGATGGATGTCTCTAAGATGGTCCCTGCTTAATGCTCATTATCAGGGGAAGAGTTAGCTGTCCATAAAACCTTTGATTTTATACATGCAAATGTCCATTGTTTGAGCAAAATAGATAATTGAGCACCTAATTAGTGAATATCAGCTTGCACACACAATTAGCCAATTTGCAAGAACAGATGCTGGCTTATGAATACAGCAAAACTACTTGCAGTGGCGTGCAAGTTCCTTTTGTAGGTGACTCCCTTTGACCTTTTAAGTTTCAAGGTAGTCTCCTTTTTCAGAGAAGATATGGGGAGGGAAGGAAATTACACTATGTCAAGTATTCCCTTTAGGATTATATACTTGCAGATAACATAGAAATAGCGTAAGGGGACTTAGCAAATGTCTGGAAATTCCCTCACCCTTAGATCAGACCCAAGCACTGGCTCCAATAGTTTCATGGCCACAGTGTAAGTGGACTGATAACAGCATAACTTCAAGAGAAGCGTGGCCAGCGGGTCAGGGGAGGTGATTCTCCCCCTCTACTCCACTCTCATAAAGGCCCCACCTGGAGTACTGTGTCCAGTTCTGGAGCACTGTGTCCAGTTCTGGAGCCCCCAACATAAGAAAGACATGGACCTGTTAGAACGAGTCCAGAGGAGGCCACGAGGATGATCCGAGGGCTGGAGCACCTCTCCTATGAAGACAGGCTGAAAGAGTTGGGGCTGTTCAGCCTGGAAAAGAGAAGGCTCTCGGGAGATCTTATAGCTGCCTTCCAGTACGTGAAGGGGCCTACAAGAAAGCTGGGGAGGGACTTTTCATAAGGGCAGTTAATGACAGAACAAGGGAAAATGGCTTTAAACTGGAAGAGGTTACGTATAGATTAGATATTAGGAAGAAATTCTTTACTGTGAGGGTGGTGAGACACTGGAACAGGTTGCCCAAGGAAGTTGTGGATGCCCCCCCCGGAAGTGTTTAAGGCCAGGCTGGATGAGGCTTTGAGCAACCTGATCTAGTGGAGGGTGTCCCTGCTCATGGCAGGGGGGTTGGAACTAGATGATCTTTAAAGTCCCTTCCAACCCAAACCATTCTGTGATCCTCTGATTCTATGACTTTTCTCCTTCACATCAATTTTAGTTAAATGGAAAGCCAGTAGATTTAGCTACTAAGTAGTAAGGGTCAAGACAATCTACTCAAGCTAATTCTAGGTTCTATAACACTATTTCAGTAAATCTTATAGTTAATTCCTGTAACATATATTTTTATGATTGTTCATTTAAATCAATAGGTCACCCTGTTATCATAGGTATAATTCAAGTGTTTCTTCCTCTGGAAGTGGATTTAGTTTACTTTGCTTTGACCAATTCATATTTTACCCAGGAAGTTTGCTGACTGTGCTTCACAGATTAATCTGATCAATTTCATTATTTTCCTTCAAAAGAGGTGTCTCGATTATTTCACAGATGAAGATCCCTCTAAATGTTCAGACATTAGAGTATCTCTATGCAACAGATACAATAGTAAGGTAAAGAATGTAAGTTCTTCAGAACATGAAAGCTAAGCCACCTGTTTGGGGAGTGGTATCTGTCTCACAAACAAAGATCTGCCAACGCCTATTTCTGGCACTTCACCACCACAGCCTGGTCCTATACCTTTCTTTTGTTCTTTACATTACAATCAGATGAATAGTTCACTAAAATGCACAAAGAAAAGCACCAGTTCAGGTAGCTACTTCCCCATCACCAGGAGTGCTGCAGGACAGACTTACCCAGCAGGATCACTTCGCTGTGGGGCAACCACTGATGTAGGCACCAGCAAAACCTTACTCTTAGAAAAAAGGAAAAATGGAAACTGGTACAATACAGGCATTTTGCCTTTGTGATAGGGAGGTGCAATTGTAATTAGAAAACATCCTAATCTTTGAAGAACTCCTATGAGATGCTAGATCTCAAAAAATCTTTCCACTTTGACATATCTTAAACCTTTGCAATAACTGGATTCCTTACCTCAATGTAATGGATTTATTACTTTCCCCTTCCAGGAGAAGTGGGAAACATCTGTTGTATTTTGTAATTTTAAAAGTATAATAAACACAATATGCACATATTCAGAACAAGTTATTCTTGTTTAAAGTAAATTTTGTTTGTGAAGAGATGTAAGGGGACAGATGCTCTGTTAATTAGTGTGAAACAGAAGCAGAGCTTCCCATAACTTTAGGCAGTACTATGACTCACTCATTTTACTAATACAAACCTGATCAATTTTAATTTTGTTTTCTACAGGATGAAGCTGCTGATTACATTTGATTCACTTGAAGAAGACTAAGAAAAATGAGTCATTTTATAACATTACACATTGAGGAACCTTCTGAGTTTCTAGAACTAAACTTTTTTGCAAATCTTAATTCTAGCTTTACTTTCTGATTTATAGAAGTAAAAGCCACTTAGAGCAGTTTCCGAAACTTCTATCCTTCAACAATCCTGCTCAAAAGACTAGCTTGTGAAATAGAGATATTTGAAGATACATTTTGATTTAGTGCTATGTGGTATGTTTGCTTAAAAAAATAATAAGAGAACATGTAAAAACAAAGCACTATTTTGCAAAAAATAAAAAAGGGGGAAATAAGAGTTGGAGGCAGGGAATATAATGACAGCAGCCACTAGAACACTGAATAACACCTGCAAATGAGTCAGCACATGGAGCTGCTATCTCAGAAGGGATGAAATAGAAGTCTACTAATGTTATGAAATCAACTGTCTTTCCCTTGTGAAGCAGAGACATACCTGTATTGTGCTCAGGCACAGTAAATCCCTTCCCTCTCTATGGACCAAGCAGGTAGCCTGCAATAGAAGCAATTCGTAAGAAGAAAGCTGGTCTGAAATGGCCCTTTTTCCACTTCCATCTAATCTAGACAATGTTTGGATCTATTTGTGAGGTGATAGTATTGACTTATTGTAATTCATCACTCATATTTTAGGGTGTTCATTATAATCTGAAGTTTTTATATTAATGCCATTTCATATTTTGGAAACAATACTCTTTCTTAAAATACAAGACTTTCATAAAACCTCTGGACTTCAATTTTGGCTCAGATTAGCTTCCAAGCACAAAAGGCTATTCTGTCCCTTAAAAAAAACAATTGTATTACACTTGAGAAGCAGCCTTTAGTGAGATATAAAGAGCTACAAGTGCCAAGCACAGTAATTTTCACTAGAATGTTGCCCTTTAACCAGAAGCAAATGTATTCTTTATGAAGACAACCTGCACTGCACAGAACCAATAATGCAATTAGTAGCTTTAGTATAGCAAAGATGTTGTTATTTATGCATTCCACTAAAGTACATCTTTTAGCAAAAACACTTCATAGCTTAGCAACCAGTTGAAGTCACTTCATCATCGGTTTTCATTGTCAGGCTTGGTCACTTATTTTTTGCAAAGAATTTTAACAGTGTGCTTTCAAGTCCTGGGAGCAAAATCATCATCTCATCATGGACAGTATGTTGGTGCACTATTAGCTTTCACCTGGCTTTCTACATTTTTCCTACAGCTGATACTGAGCTCAACCATTTTACAGTAACACAAGACCACAGTTTACTTGTCAAATAGCAAGCAGAAAATTGTTACTGGTGTACGACTTTGAGGAGATCATTAATTTACAAGAAAAAATAACAAAACAGTTCTTTAATATAACATTTCAATGTCAAACTAACAAGCATGAAAACAAGCTAATTCACAAGGCTTGAGATTCCAACTGAGTGTCCATGAAGTTTGCAATTATTTCCTCTAATTACCCATAAAACAGTCATTTGTTATGTCCATGTTGTAGTGCTGATAATTTCATCCCACTCGGCTGCTTTAACCAGAGATAAGATTTTCTGTTAACACGTGTATGAATTTCCACATAGTTTCCATGTTAAAAAAAAGGGGAAAAGATCCTGAAGAAATGCTATTGAAAGCCTCTTTTCAAAAACCAGTCCAAAATTTCTGTATTAAAACATTGAAAGCTATACTTTAATTACGCTGCAAAGGATAATGCCTGACTCTAGGTGTGAAGTTGCTGGGAGATGGACAACACATGGCTTAAATTACTTTTTGAAGTATTCATATTCACTTCAGGAAAGTATTCATACTCACTTTTTCTGCAGGAAAAAAAGTAGCAGTTTTCTGAACACTCCTCTCCTATTGTTTCCCACAATATAGGGAGAATATGCCCTTATCTGCACTGCTATGGGTGTTATATCATGCAATACATGACAGAAAAGACAAGCTATTTAGAAACTTTAACATCTGGAAGTCAGGAAAAGCCAGGATTATATGGTTTTCTCAGAATCCTAAACCTGCTGTGAGGCAACATTCAAATAATTTATGACCATGCCCTCCTCAGTCCCTCTACCCCCAGGTTCCCCCTTTCCAAGTTAAGTTTGTGATAAAAAAAATACTGTAGGCATGTGCTACTTTCACTGGGATTCTCATGATGGTTCATGCAGGTTCTGTTGAGACAGTACTGGTAAACCAGAAAAAAATTCATACTTTTTTCCTTTTGATTCCTGTAAAACTTTGTCTATGCTAGGTCACCTTTCCTTCCAGTATCAGCTGTGGACTTCTAGACCTCTGAGAGTAATACAACAGCAAAATTAAAATATAATTTAAATAAACCAAAGGAAACTCAGGGTAACACTATGATCAAAGGATTTAATTGAGTTATAGGTGCTTATATAGCATGAAATGAAAGCGGAGTCAAGAATCACATCAAGAATCACTGTTTCATGCAGAAAACAAAACAAAACAAAACATAAAAGCATGTAATGGTCCACAAGGTAATACTTATCTGTGATTAGATGACAAAGGACTTTATGAGAGAGAGCTACAAGGCTTGAAGGATAGAAAGTGCAATAAAAAAGGATAAACTCAGTAGGGATGATAAAATATAAATATACAAATATTAGCCCACAAATAACTGAAACACCTATCATTTGTTCTTTCAAAAGTAAAGGTTTTTAGCTTAAAAAATTTAAACTTCTACAATGGTTAAAAAATGAAACAGCCTGATATTTAAATTATTACTTCTGAATATTAAAATTAAATGTAATTTTCTGTATCTAAAGCTGAAAATACTACCTGTAAAATCTATTTCATCTTTCAATTCATCTTTTCAGAATACATTACTGGTTTTAATAAAGCTCCACACGAAACACATTACAATAGATTTTACTTTGCATTTCTTTAAAGAAACTCATCTACTGATGATAACCGTTAAGACCCTCTCCTAGTTTAAATCTCCATCTATAAGGGTATGTAGAATTACCAAACATTATCAAAAGAAAGCACCATCTCCATCTGTGGGCTATAGTATTCAACTGCATCTCCAAACCTCTGAACTTCCTGCCAATGTTATGAAAGATGGGCTGCTGATGAATACAATAAGTTACAACATCTAAAACTGTGGTCAAGATAAAAATAGGTCAAATCCTATTAACAGTTATGCTTATTTGTTTGTTTTTCTAGAGTGAATGACTAAAATTATGCTATTCAAATGTATAAAGTATGTTTATAATAACTGGCAGCACTGAGGTCTGAGGTTAGTCTGCATACTATTTTGTAAAATATTAAAAGTCACTTTGATTTGTGCCTAACAGCTTATTTTTAAATCCCCAAGACAGAAAGTTTCCTCCTAGTTACCACATGCCTTTAATATCTTTAAAACATGCATAATATATTTTTTGTCCAGGTATCCAACAATTATTTTTTTCTTGTTGTTTTTCTTTTTGAACTACACTAAAAGATGACTTGAATGCACATTGTCTGTCCAAGACTAGGTTTAGTTTGCTTGAGTGATCTTTGTAAACTGAAAACTGGGCTTTACCTATAGCTTTTAAAGGAATTTAATTGGAAGGCAGGTCATTACATACAATCCATGACTAGACAGGAAGGTAGCACTTGTTTAATCCTCAAGTGAGTCAGACCCATTAGTTAGAATGCTGTTTATTGTGCAGGCAAGGAGAAGAGAATAATTGAGTCACACAGAAATAAACTTCCATCTTTTTGAGTCTCCAGTAACAAGAAGTAATGGTGTCTCATTACATCAACAGCTCATTCCCGCACTTACCTATATTAAATTATATATTCATTCACATTACCTACTCTGCAACAGTGTTGCCTTAAATTATCTCAATGTTCATATTAAGCTAGATAATTTTATGGTTGTAACATTTATATTTCTTAAGAGATGGGATAATCAAATCTCATGCTGCAAGTTGTAAAGGAATTGCCATGGGGAATCCCTCCCACCACTGCAGTCAGCATCACACAGTGAGGTATGTGCATCCTTCTCTCCCTGCACTATCTCCCATTAGCCTCAGCAGAGGGCAAGATGTATCATTTACAAGGCATTTAAGCACCCAAGATGCGTCATAACATTGCATTAGGATGTGCTTGTGGGATGACTCCTGAGGAACTGAAAGCTAAGGGTGGGGGGGGGGGGGGGGGGGGGGAGGGAAAAACAAACACACCCACAAAAAAAAAAAAAAAAAAAAAAAAAAAAAACAACCCTTTCCATTTGCCATGCTATGGAGAGATGCTGGACTCAATAAAACAGATTCACTTTCTCTACATGTGCACTACATATGTATGAAATGCAATGAAGAAAACAAAAAGAACATTCTGGCTGTGTTCAGGCCACAATAGCAGCACAAAAAAATTAGTTCACATTTCACATCATCTTTTCCAAAGGAACTGAAGTCCTCACATGACTCATTTCAGGATTTTCAATAGGATTTTGTCTGTTTGCTTTGTCTTAAAGGCCATTAGAGCTGACTGTTCAAGTGCAGTACTTCCCTCTTCGATCCAGTCTTGGTCACCAGCACCACACCACTGTTTTAACTTCAATCTTAGCCTTTGTATAGAGATACTGTTAAAAATCCCCTTTCCATATTCTTGCGTATATGTAGTTATTTCTAGACAATGTTACTACTCCAAGGCAAGTCTGGAAGCAGGTGAGTTAGAAAAAGGCACTGCCACATTTGGATTTTAAAAACTTCTGTAAGATTCATGCTACTGTTATTACAAGTTAAATTTAACCGATTAGTTCCCTCTTGCATAGATATAAAATCAAGTCACCAGTGCAAACGCTGGGAGATATGATTTTTTTTTTTTAATTCATTACTGTTTCCTTGTTTTATACAAAGAGTAAGAAAGTATTTGTGACTGGCACAACATAAAACAGGCAAACTCAAAAAAAAAAGTACAAGAGATGTTCTTTTCTGGATCTCCTGATACTTAAAACTGGTATCTTTAAGATCCTGCGCACTCTGACTTAAAATGCACTTCCCCCTTGATGCAAACAGTGCTCTGGTAAGGTGCAAGCTGCCCGCACACAGCTACAGATGGAGGTGCTGTTGACTTTGTGTGTTAACCTGCAGAGCTCAGTCACTTCTTTCTTTATCTGTCCAGGGCTGGGTAGAGAGCTAGAATGGTGTCACATCTCCTCAGCAGTGTTTCAGTTTCTTCAAATTCTCTTCCTTAACCTAAGGCCAGATAAAAGTAGAAAATGGAGTAAAAAAATGGTTC
>NW_010286244.1:16102-45879 GCF_000700745.2 Antrostomus carolinensis
AAAACGATTGAGACTGAGATGAAATTAAACTTAGGAAAAATCACATCATTTACCTTAGTAAAACTAACACAATATAAACTTGGAACCCAATATTAAATGCTCAACTCAACGTTGAGCTGGAACTCAACATTAGCATACCATTATTCAATAATATAAGTTCATTACTGCTTTTATGCCCACATAGAAGTAATGAATACTTAGACTGTACTTGTAGGCACAACATTTCCCCCCCCCCACATTTAAAGATTAATCAGTTGTATCGAGTAGTCTATGCACATTATATACTGTTGCACATACAGAAGTCAGATGTTCTTCATGTTACTGAGAATTATTTAGCAGTGCTTCCATTTATCATTTATTTTAGTTTAAAACTTAAGATGAAGTAGCTTTGGCATCTCTCATTAAAACACAAGCTATAACCAGAACACGAAGCCAGTATTTTTAAAAGATAGCTCTTCTGACTGCAAAAGATGGAAAATTTTATTAATAATTTAAGATAGGAAGGCAGCATACAACAATACTATATTCAACTTGCATGCTCAAATTCGATCTGAAATAAGCTCTAGGCCCTCATTAGAACAAAAAACCCCCTTAAAATGCAAAAAAAATGTTGCAAATAAAAGCTCAGTGCTACCTGAGGCTCCTAGATAGCACATCTGCCTCAAGACCTTTCTTCTGAAAGCCCTAATGAAAAGCAGAGTATTACACTATCAGCACTGCACCTCTGTCCCTAATCACAGGGATCCAGCATGCTGCTTATATCCAATTAATATCTAGTCAGGCATTAACATCATGACTTAATGAGTGAGTGGGTCCTACCTGTAAGAGCTCCTTGTCCTCTTCATACGCAGTTTAATTTGACTTTGGAATGGAGGCGGGACCAATGTAAGCAGGGGCTGACTTCACTCAGCTTTCTAACTCCAGCTACCGATAAATTCAGCTACTCATTTCTTTTTCTCACCAAGCCATCTCCAGTGCCCCACATTAGTATTAAGTTTCTTTGGCATTAGCAAGTTGAAATGGTGACATGTAGTTTTGGTGGGTTTTTTGTTGTTGTCATCCTTTTCTGCAAAGTTCTGTCTTGGAAAAGAAGCTAATGGGCATTAGCATAGCAAGAGATGGAGGAAGGAAAAACTCAGACTGAGGTTCTGCTCATAAAAACTGTAGCCTGATTTGCCAGAGTTGTTTGCACCTAACTTACACTCCCTGTTCACAAAGGCAGCTCAAATTTGCCCCAGCTGTTTTGTTCTCCTCAGGCTCACAGTTTCTAAAGTGTTACAAAATCCAAGCACCATGTAAGGGGTTAAACACGTGACAGATTTAGGCCAAAGCCCAGGGCACTGGCCAGAGAGAACAGCCCAAGGTACAGATCTTTTGCAAGTTGGCCTGTGTAACTGGGGTCTTAGAATAACCTTTGCAGAAACTAAATAGGGTAATGAAAAAAATGTGACGAAGGAAGTAAAAAACCCCATGTACCTCTAAGTGAACCCTTAACCTAATGGGCCTTTGATATAATACAGGGTTTATGCCAAAGATCTCTACTTCAGGAGGAAGGATTTAAATGAGCTCAGTAAACAGTGAAGTAGAAGTTTGGAAAGAATAAACCCAACCCTATTGTTCCCTGATTTGTGGTCATTGGACAGTCATGTAACCTCGTGGCTACTTGCCTTCTCAGCAGCCTCCTGACCACAGTAACATGGTACTTTCCAATTCATCTATTTTAGCCTTGTGTGGTACAGCTTCTCACTGCCATGGGGAAGTACAGCCTTGGTTACAATAAATTCACATTGGGATTGCACTGAAACCTCTTTCGAGATGCTTTGCTCTTTTCACACTGGTGTGAAGTACCAGCATACTGAATTGAGTTAATAAAGCATTATTTTCAGTTTCTTCTCTTACCTGGATGTTTGGATTCCAGCAGGCCTAGTCAGACACCATGGCTCTTTTGTGGCACTTGTGACTCTAGAACAGACATCTGGGCACAGAGACAAGGACCTGTTCCCAAAAAAGTAGGCAGTTGATCAGAAAAGGGATGAGTGTTTTCCAGAGCTATGCAACAGTTAATTGAGCAAAGAAACTCAAAGCCCAGAAAATTTCTGCTCTCCAGCTCTTGTCATATGGGATTTCTGTTGTTCAAGAGGTGTCTGGAGAGGCAGAAAAGCCCAAACTGCCTTAACAACCTACAAGCTGGAGAATTCCCCCATTAAGCTCTGTGAAGGTCTTGCTTAGTTAGCAAGGTTACACAGCTCACTCATAGCTTTGATTTATGTTGTCAGGAGTTAACGTGATGTTACTCAAAAAATCTGCATCACTGGAATTAGTTAATTTGCTAAGATCAATGATCCAAATTCCCTCTTTCTTTTAAGGCAGCTGGTGACCTTTGGCTTTCCACAGACTTGCATCAAACACTTTGCACTGCACTTCTGAGTATGAACCCATCATTTGCCTCACTTCAAGCCTGATGCCCCAGAACTAGCCTAGCAGTTTTTAAACTGATACAACTGATAACAGAGAATTGCGAAAAGATATGGCAATGACTGAAAGCATTTGAATTTTTATTGTGATAGAAACTCAGTTGTAGCCTTGGCAATGGTACTGATCTATAATATCCAAGAAAAACTTTAAGTTTTCTAGGGGAAAGGCCTACAATTTTCTGCATGCTGGACTCTAATTCAATCTCACTAGACTCATTAATTCAGTTATCATTAATTATGAAGTAATGCACTAAAATGACTGTTGCCACATAATTACCCTTTCCAAAACACTCTCCTGAAAAACAGGTTCTTTCTTTAGCAGCTGGATCCAAACAGCAGCTCCTCCCACTTGATAAAATCCAGAACAGAGCAACTGCCCTGCAAACATACACGAGTGGTATAATGCTACAAGCTTGTCCGCAGTATTAGTAGCAGCTCATTTGCAAGATATGCCTTTAGCTGGACTTAAATCTAGAAATTTCAACTACAATTCCAGTATCCTCTTATATATAGCCACAGGAAAAAACAAAGAAAGGATGACAGATTATCCAGAAAATCCTTATAAAGGAAGCAGGGCAAAGTTTCCCACAAAAATATAATTGTATCGTCAATGCATTTATCACTGAGATCAGTTTAACCTCTTTTTACTAAAGTATATACATTTTTGAAAATAAATTCCTGTTTCTCTGCCTAGCGGCTGCTTTTGCTTTTAGTCGTCATATGACAACCCAGTGGGGAGGAGAATCCTCTAAAATTCATATTCTCTGTGGTAGAGGCTTCCCCTCAGCAGAAGCTGAGGGATGCCACAGCAACGAGGAAAGGAACTCTGACAGCACTCAGATGCTTCTGTTCCTCTACCCTTACCACTTCTCCATTTGGGGTTCACCAGAAGCCACAATTGAGGAGAGCACCTCTTGTGCTCACCTCCTCTGGTCCCAGCTCCCTACCCCCTTCCAGCTGAGACTGAGAAGTCCTGCAGCTGCTGGCTGCCCCTTGGCTTCCTCTCCCTGCCCAGGGAAGCCAGGCTGCTTGTGTGACCCAGCCCACTCCTCCTTGCCATGGGTGAGAATGTAGGAAGTCCCTTTGAAAGGAGTTCCCAGGAACTCCCTTCCTGTTATAAGGAGCTGGGATCATAGCTATAGTATTAATTTCAATGCCGTTACGTTAGCAGCTTAAAAATGCAATTAAGTCATCTAGGCCATTGTATTTGTCCAAGCCCAGTGAAAAAGGAAAAGAGTGGCATAAATAATGCCAAGAAATTAGCATGTTAATATTCTCTTATTAATAACCTATAATGTTTTCATTAATATAGGTATATGGAATATTTAAAAGCCTGGTGGCAAAATGCAGCATCCTTTAAAACAGGATATCATCACCCAGTCCTGCTGGAGATTCTCCTGCTGGCAAGCAGAGCCATGGAAACATTCCTTAGTGGAAAGTTGGTTTATGGACTTCAGACAAGTAATCCTAAAGCAGAAAGCTTGTTAGGGATCAAAAGGCCAGTTTAGAGGCTTTGATTATTTCATTTTTTATTTTGTTATTTTTAGTTGCCCATTTATAATATAAGGACCCCAAAGAATTACTTTTTTTTTTTTTAAAGGATAAGCAACCAGTAACAGGAGTTAGTTTCCCACACACCACTTTTGCAATAGTGTTTTCTTTCATAACTGTTACCTTTTCCTTTTGTTCAAATACAAGCCACTGTGGAAGAAACTGTATGCCTGGGTTCTGTGGTTTAAACCTGTTTGTGCACTAATGAATCCATGTGTCATAGCAGACTCTAATGAGCATCACCTGCTTTCATTTAACTCTACAGCTTGCCATTATACACTTCAGAAAATCTGTTGGTATTCATAGCAATCACTAGATATTTTTTCATTAGATAGATACTAGCTTTCCCTGATGTGTCTTTCATTATTAAGGGAACTATGAAATGTTAATACTGGCCAACAGTATGTCAAAACACAGGGAAAAAAAATACCTCAATCTTATTTGAAATGCAATCACTCATATTGTAAATTATCTTAAAGATCTGAGCACAAACAGCTTGAAATTTTCTCCATTTATTTATGAAAGAATGAAAGAAAAAAAAATCAAGAAGGTAGCTCTGTATAATTCACTTGTTCGATTTACCTTATTAATTGAATTTCTTGTAGTTAATTTAAGCAGCAGGAAAAAAAAATATAAAAGCATCCATAAACAACTATTAAGAACTGTCATATTCCCAGTCAGGTTCTTAGCTCAGATTTTAAACCCAGAAATGCTTAAAGCTTCAGAGCTTAGCCCTAAGTCAGTTTTGAGAGGGTTTTGCCTCACTACAGGCAAAGACTGCTGTCTTTGTAATATTATCGATTCTGATAACTGGAATATTGCAAAGCAACCCACATGAACCATAATTTTGAATAATTTATTGCTACCCTTGGTGGTCAAGCCAGATACTATAAGACTCAAATCACATTTCAAAGGCATAAGCCCTGAAAAGAGCTGAGTTCCTTTTTGTGCTAACAATGCTAACATTTAATTTAGGGATTCTTTTATTTTTTATTTTAAAATGTTTCCATGCTAGTAATTTCTTCACTTTTCTTACCTAATATTGTAGATGTGACATTTTTAAACAGTTTCTATTAGACTTGATAAAATGTTATTGAAAAAAATTATAAAAACTATATCTATCGGGCTCTAGGTTTAGTAGAAGTGTTTAGCTCCTTTTCTGATCAAATATATAACAGGTATTTAAATAAGTTCTACTTCAGACAAAACAAAAAACTTTCCAGATTTTACAGATCAACTATTTTTACAAACCAAGTGTCAGTTTTCATAGTATTTTATCGCATATCCGTGCCTGATTTTGGGTGACCAGCCCCTAAATTAAGATAAGTGAAGCTATTATTTGTATTTACATTTCATTATTCTGTCACTTCACATACCAAAGATTGAAGATGCATTTCTTTTACTTGACATTACACTAGCATCCTCCTTGTACATAATCTGCCATAGATATTGTATACTAGAACATGTCCTAGAGCATTAATCCAGCTGAACTAATTGTTGTAACTTTCTGGATTCCCCCAACCCCCCCATAAACGTTTAGGTAAACAGTTCTTGTATTTCATCACAGTGCTGTAGTTCTATTACTTAGCCATGGTCTGAGTACAAGAAGACTCTCAAAAAGCACAAGAACCATTTTTATTAGAATTTTTTTCTATAACAGAGAATCTAAAGGACAATAATGGAAATTATCTTAATTTCTGTTTTAAATATTCTAATTTTATTCTTTCAGGTTTTTTTGCTGTTTTTGGTAAATTCTAACACTGACAGGTCTTATTAGGTCATTATCTGAATATTTTGTCAAATCCTTAACAAATAAATCAACATGCAATATGGTCACTTTATCTTTTTTGATCTGGAGTTTTAATTAAAATATGCAGACATATCAAATTTTAATGTCTTAATGTTCAGCCAAGTATATTTATTATATTACAATATGAGAACTGAAAAACAGAAGCCATTGTAACTCAGGGCACTGTATTTGCTACATGGATGGGGCATAAAGAACAAACACTCCAACAAAGCATTTTCAGATTTAAATACATCTTTTAAAATAAAGAATATAAGAAATTCTTTCTGTCCCTGACTAGAAAGAGAGACAGTCACTCATTCTACTTCCAGCCATATGGTATAGGCAACCATAACTATTCCTGAAACTGTTTCCCCTCCTGTGCTTGCCTGGGTGAATATAAATGTAAAATATACTGAGTACAAGTGCCCTATAGAAAGTTATATATAATAATAAATATATAAGTATATATTAATAATTAATAGATAATTCTCTATAGAAACAACTAATTCCTATTCTGCTGATGGGAACACCCCATAGGGATTCTGCTACACCAAGATTAATGGGTCAAGGAGAAGGTGTAAGTCTTGAAGAATCCAATATATCTGATAGACTGTTTACATTTTAAATAGTCACAGCTGTAAAGTACATTACCAGTTTCTCACAGTGGGAATGAGCAACAGAGAAGGAAATGCTTGTTGTAGACTTCAGTTCCCAATAATTTGGATTAAAAAAAAAATTGGAAGACTCCATACCTACAAAATATTCACAGAAATACTTTTAAAAATTTACTCCTCCATCTGTGCATGTTTGTGTACTACAAAACTACAGACTGGTGAAATTGTCTATGAGGCATTCCCTGGAAAATCCACCCTCCTTTCAGGGTTAAAAAAAAAAATAGCTGGTTTCTCAGGTTTGCTAAATAATTGAAGAGATCAGTGAAAGCCTCTCTCCAATTTGAGCTGCATACAAAATGTTTTTCTCTGTTTGTTTTGACATCGATATCTGATCTAAGATTACCTTTCATTCAGACCAGTGTTCAGTTCTTAGAAGTTAAGATTTCTTATCTCCTATAAGTAAAATCACTTAGGTGGAAAAAGCCTCATACCATAAAAGTATCAGCTAACATGAGGTTTGATTGGCCTTTTGCCAAAACCAGACATCATTAAATATCTCTGGAAAGGTTCCCTTTACAGCCTTCCTTCAGTTTTCTCTTCCTCTTTTTAAGCCTGATTTCCATTCTGTTCAAAAATTGTTAACTCAAACTTCATATGTAATCAAAAAACAATTTCAGAGTAAACAAAAAAGTAAATGTGTTACAGACTAGGGAGAAATTACAAAAGAAAATACACTTGACTGATGAAGCCGTGGTTATTTATATATCCTTTCACAGATAGCCTGTGATAAAACTCTGAAATTATGCTATGAGACATCCAAGGCTGAAGAAATTAAGAAGTTTCTTTCAGTGGTTTCTTTGGGTTTTTTTATCCTGAAAAAAATTCAGCATTAGAAAGCAACTTTGCAACTTCTATTCTTTTATCTCATCTAACGCCTTATACTAGAAACCTGTTTCTTTCATGTAAAGCTGCTGAGTGTCAGGTGAATCAACTTCTTTCACTGAGTTTTCCATTACCTCCTTTCATGGTTTAACCCTAGCCAGCAGCTAAGCACCATGCAGCCACTCACTCTGCAGTGGGATGGAGAAGAGAATCAAAAGAGTAAGAGTGAGAAAACTCATGGATAGAGATAAAGACAGTTAAATAGGTAAAGCAAAAGCTGTGTATGCAAGCAAAGCAAAACAAGGGATTCATTCATTGCTTCCCACTGGCAGGCAGGTGTTCAGCTGTCTCCAGAAGAGCAGGGCTCCATCACACCTAACAGTCACTTGGGAAGACAAATGCCATCACTCTGAACATCCCTCCCTTCTTTCTTCTTACCCCAGCTTTTTTTGTGGAGCATGGCATCATACAGTATGGAATATCCTCTTGGTTAGTTGGGGTCAGCTGTCTCAGATATGTCCCCTCCCAACTCCTTGTGCACCTCCAGACTCCTTGCTGGTGGGGTGGTGTGAGAAGCAGAAAAGGTCTTGATTAGGTATAAGCACAGCACAGCAGTAACAGAAACATCTCTGTATTACCAACACTGTTTCTAGCACAAATCCAAAACATAGCCCCATAACAGCTAGCAGGAAGAAAATTAACTGTCCCAGCCAAAACCAACACACCTCCATATAACTTTTCTTCCCCATCCCCCATGCTCCCCCCATAATAGTGGTTACACTGACAATTTTTTTTTCTGATGGCATGGTTAGAAGTTTGGTAATTTTTTCAATTTACAAAAAAGAAAATCCTTCAGAAAGTTCCTTTCATATTGTCTATGTGTATATTGTGTTAGCAAAGCCATATGCCAAGAAGGTATTAACAGACTCCTACAAATTGTTCTCTGGGTAGTTTACCTTTACAGGGAGTAGGATGACTATCACATCTTTCCTGTGATCAATTACAAAACAAAACTAGAAGAACTATAAAGAAAACTGAAGAACAAATACTGAAAGCAATTCACATGGTGTCACCTTACTGACAGCACAAGTGGTTTCGAAAAATTTTAGCAGCATAATTTCAACATTGAACAAAGCTGTAAATGTTAAATTATCTTAGTTATTTCAGAAATGTATTAATTTCTAATTTATATTAGCATACAAATAAATCAAGCCTTTTTCCCCCCTTGCAACCTTTTTCACAAGTTAATTGCTAGTTTACCTTTGGGCTTCTTTGCTTTAGCAAGGATTAGTCTTGCATTTTAGCTTTAATCCAGAATACCAACATTAAAGTATCTTATCCATCCAGCTGCAGTGGGTTCTTAAATTTACAAGCAGTTAGGAGAAATATACCATATCATATACAGAAAATGTAGCATCCTATAAGAAAAAAATCTTCAAAGGCTTTTGAGCAACAAAGAATTCTGAAAGTATTTTAAATAGATTTATGTATTCCCTACTTCCTACCACACTCTTCTCCACACCTATGTCCTCTTACACTATTGCCCCTCTACTAAGGGGGAAAAGATCAGTGGATCTACACTGAATAGCAGAAAAGTGCTCTTAGCAAGTTAATACAGTTGTTATAACCACTCTTATTTTAAAGAGATCCTAGGATTTTGAAAGTGATAACTTTGCTTCTCCCCACTATGTTGTATAAGCCTAATATTACTGTAAAATATCCAAATTAGTGCATGCCTAAATTGCTGCCATTAGAAGAAAGTATCCCTACAGACAGAACCACACAAGCACCAACAAACCAATCTTTGTCATCATACATCTGCTTTGCTGTCACCCACCCTGCCAACAGAATCCATCACAGCTCAGGACCTGGCAATCCAGCAGCCTTTAAAGGCAAAATAACCAGTCAGGCAAGGGGAAGGGTGGGAGGGGAGACATAAATCACCAACAGGCTCTCACCTGTGATCCAAGTCCTCTTCTGTAGGTGATGTTCTACCTGAGGGGGTTAACATCTAATTAGGCTCTCTGCTCATTTAGTGAAGGGGTTCTAGTAAAATAAGATTTACTAATTTAGTTAAATTATATTTTTAAAATATTATGTGTTCTAAAAGGAACAAACTGGAGACTAAAAGTCACTTACTTGCCTTCAGGAAGGAAAGGCCACACACATAAAAAATAGTTCTGATATCAGTTATACTTCATGTGTGAGGAAGATTGGTCTATCATAGGAGAACCTGAAAACCTCTTTCAGAACAGTGAGGAATGTATGGCATTAATAAAAGACATACTAACTCAGGCCAGAGAACTTCAGTGTATTAGACTGTGAAAATACTCAAATATTTGTTCAGTTCATTTATCTTTACCGTATGTTTCATGATAATGCATAATAAAGGAATAATAGCTATAGTATGACTTTCAATTGAATTCCAAATAAATTTATAAAAATATATAAATATTAGCATATCAAAATTTTTAAAAGATAAATGGGCCAATTAAGAGGTCAAATCCCATTTCATCATTTCCAGTTCAGTTCAGACCAGGGATAAACTACAGTTGATACACAATGCTACCCACTGACCAATGTAAAATGGGTCATTGGTCTCAGGCCAGGTCCTTACAGACGTATATGTACCTCACAAAACCATCTGTAGTAATTGCCCCACCCAGGCCTTGACCCTGCAGATGTCTGCACAGTTTTATGCACATGAGCAGCATCACTGACTCAAAGACTTTCTGCTTTGGGCCTTGTATTCAGGGGAACATCTCATATTCATGAAGATCGGTACACCTGTAAGCATTTCTAGTGTCAGAATATAGGTAGACAGCCTCGTCAGAATTTTCAGAAATGGAAGGAAGGTAAAAATTTAACTATCCATTTACCTATTTGTGTGGGACATCTAATTCTTAATGGAGAAGCACTGACGAGTCTGTGTCTGTCTGCACATAAGCAGCCTGCCAGTGCACTGTCCCTGTTCCGTGGAGGAGATGTGGAGGACACCTTTATGCATTAAAACCAGATGTTGTAAATTCTTATTTTTTACAAAAACAAAGAAAAATGTATAAAACTATAAATAATTGTATAATTACAAAGGCTACATTTAAAAAGTTAATTGCTCAATGCAAGTTTCAATGCTTCATCTCACCACACTCCGTTGCTTTCCTTTCCCAGACATGTGACAGAAGCATTTACCATTTCATTAACTCATGGGGACTGTAATAATGATGCCTCTTATCAAAGTCAGATTGACCAACAAATGAAAATTCCATACACATGTATGAATAATGATTAATGTCCATCACAGCAATGAACAGATTGCATTGCTCTGTGCAAGCCACAGGAAGAAAAGGACCATTTTGTCACTTTATCTGTATGTACACGAACAGACAAAAGCCTGAACAGACAAAAATCTCCTGAGGATCAAAAAGGATCAAAAATGATCCTCAGGAGACTATAGCATATTCTACCACAACTGCTCTGCTTTTGTAGTTTATAGAAAGTCAGCTAGATCATACCTATTACAACCTATGGGTAAACCAGCGATTACTGTGCCTTATTAGTGGTAAAGCGACAGCCTTACTGCCAGATTTTTTGTTGTTGTTGTTCTTTCTTGCTGCACAAGGACATCTTTTACACAAATTACAACAATGTACCCAAAAAAAATTAAGGAATTTTTTTCAAAAAAGAACCTCATCTCTTACACAGCTCTCAAAAAGATGTAAAGCTATAACTTTCTCACAGATATATTTCTTACAAGTCATACACATTTACATTAAATGTTAGTTATGTTTTTTGCCAGATTGTCATATCCTGCCACAGAGATAAAACCATCTTTTTTTAAGACTATCCAGCAGAGCATAAACATTTTATTTTCTTAAAATTTTAGCTTTAAGAGCTTCTGAAAGAAGAATTTGCAAAATCAGTGGTGTGACATGTGATTTGAATGTTTTAACATGACTACTTCATCTAGAGCTGTCTAGATACACCCTTTCACAGTTTCTGAGTCTGTGAATGACTTCTTGCTTTGCTTGTATACCAGCTGTATGTGATATAGTCAAGAGAGTATCAAAAAGACTGTATGGGGTCAAACTAAAGGTTGATTCAGTCTATAACCTGTCCTTGATAGTGGCTGAAGAGGGAAGAAAAGGTAGAACTTTTGATGGTAATTCCCCAATACACCTACTTATTTTCCAAAGTCCTGCTGCAAAGGACTTACTCAACCAGAAAGTGTAGATTTGTAAACAGTTTGTAAATCAGACTACAGGTTATGAAACTTGGTACTGATGTATTTCTATAAAGGTTTCTTACTGGAATAAATCACTTTGAGGATGCAAACACCATCTTAGACCACTGCAACACATCTGTACCTGAGGGCACAAAGTCATTACAGCTTAAAGGCAGGCAAACATGTCCTTCTGAATCTCCAATGTGAACTTACTCCATGTAAATAACTCTTGATGGATTCTTCTTGTATGGATGTGTTGAATTGCTTCTGAACCTATACAAAATTTTGGTGTCCCTAAAACTCTACAGCAACAGTTTTCTGAGAGTAATTTCTACTTCGTGATGAAACATCTCTTTGTACTTTTTTTTAACTAGTCACTTGATCATTTAATTTCTTAGTTATAGTGAATAATCACTGCTTCCCTCTTTCTCATTACTGTTACTCTTAATTTATATACCTCTATTACCCAACTGTCTTTTTTTTCTGAGGCTGAGTCCTGCTCTGCTTAGTAGCTTCTCATATATCTTTCAACACCCTTATTGCTCTTCTCTTCACCCTTTCTAGTTAATACATCAATGTGGTAAATGTGGTTTTTTGTTGGGGGCACATTACTGATTTTAATTATTGACTCATTGAATCTATGATTTTGACCTTCGAATTTTCTTCTCAGATAGAGAAGCAATGTTACATTTTAGGTTGATATTTTCAGAGTAGGATGAGTAAAAAACCCAGGAATTTGTAGCATCAAGAGTAAAAAAAAACCAAAACTCACAGAGATGAACTCAGATGAACTGTGTAGCATGAGTCACACTGCAATGAAAAAAAGGTCAGATGATGCATGTGCTTCTTGCCTAGATGCAAAAATAAGTCTCACATCTTAATTACACGATAATTTATGATTCAGTTTTGAGTGGAAGCTTGTGTTTTTCTTCTTCCAAACTTTTTATATTTTCACAGCATTTTGCTGATTGTAACAGAAAATACAGTTATCCCTTGTGAGGCAGATGTATCACACAAACCACCAACTGAAGAACCAGATGGTTTGTTTTAGCTTCCCTTTTGACTGAATTTAGAGAAATAATTTGTTACTTTGAGGACTCAAAACAACTGTCTGGCTGATATTCAACATCATTACTGACTCTTAATCATGCTGTGCCTTGGAACCTAAACAGCAGGGTCCAGCATCCCACTAAAGCAGCATGGAAGAGCACAATAGAGTAATGCATTAATGGAAGTACAGAACAAAATATTTACATGGCATGTTCTCAGACACAGTGTTTCAAGTTTGTTGGTCTATCAAATATCTAATATCTGCTGAAACAAGTGGGTATTTTCCCCTGTGATGGAAATATATTTAAAGCATGTTCATAAAACACCATGAAAATTATGAGTAATAAAAATAGCAATAATAATGATATCACTACTTATGAACATCTTTACTGGACAAAGTCACTTTAGAAGGACAATGTTAGCAATATAAAAAATAGCATGTATTAAATTCCTGAAAAAATTCACCAAAAATTGGTGAATCTTTGGTTCCTCTGTAGTTTATTGGAGATTGGCCATTGGCTTGCATGGGGTCAGGAATTTGTCCAGTGAAACTTAGAAAAAAATGAGAAATGTGTAGAGCATCCATGCCATTGCATGAGAGCTTTGGAGTTTCAGAAGGACAGGTTGATCCTCCTTCACGCTGTTCTGGTTTTATGCCCTGAGAGGCAGACAGGTTACAGTGATCTAAGATGGCATTTGCAATATCAAAGTGATTTATTCCAGTAAGAAACCTTTAGGAGTATATCAGTACAAAATTTCATAGCTTTAGTTTGAGTTACAGCTTCATCCAAATAAAATCCACAGAAATGGCATAAAACCTAACCTGAAAATAACCATTTTCCATTTACTGAACATAAAAAAGGCACACATGTTTATTAGAAGTTTCACACAAAGTGCAACCACTGTTCATGTGCCTTCAATATAACACTTTCTTATAATATCCCTTTAGCAATGCAAACACACATTTTTAAATGTCTTTTTTGGCAAGTGCTTTTTCATGTGAGCAGTCTCTCATTATTTGCTATCTTAATATCAGCGAACTTGAACCATACTTCACCAACACCTTTACTGCTTGCTGTAATTAGGCTTGACAGTGTGATACCTTGTTGCCTTATCCCTTATCAACCAGAACCAAGCATACAGAGTTAGGCTATGTATCTCTGCATCACTGATTATTTATACTCTTCATAGTCCCAATCAATAAACTAATTTGATCTGTGATGAAACTGATCTGTGTTAAATTGACCTTTTTATATTGAAATTGCCTATCAACAACAACAGAAAAGGTATTTGTTAATGAAGAGTTACAAAGCAAGTTGAAAAAGCTATTTGCTCCAAGAACTCTTGTCCAGGAATTAAGATAGTTTTTGAAGAAAGAACGTTAAAACCTCATCTCAAGATGGCAGGGCTCTGAGTGTATAACTTACCCTGGGGGTTTGGCTGCCCAGGCCCAGGGCCAACTTAGAGGCAGTGCCACTGGTGACCATGAAGAGAGCTTTTCCAGAAGGGCTGTGGGGATGCCTCCAACCCACCACCTAGCATGCCAGCCTGGTCTTGTCCCATCTGTACTCCCACAGCCCTGCCCAGACATCCTAGGGCTGCAGCTGACCTTGGTTACTGTCTCCAGACCTCCTGCCATCTTTAATTATTTTTCACTCTGGAAGGACTGTTTCTGCAAGCACGATGGAATTACCTCATTTGACCAAATGAACAGAGCCAGGGTTTGTAAAAGTGAAAAGAAAAAGCAGAGGGTAAACATCAAAGGATTAAGGCAGTTGTCTCAGGTAATGGGAGACATTGGAGCCAAAGCTGTTGTCCTAGCACAGGGGCAGGTGAAGGGTGAGGACCCTAATCAGTTCAGTGCTGTGAGCTGGATGTCAGTCTGGGACACCAGAACTGGCAGTCACCTACTAAGCTTGGAAGACTTACAGGTCTACATTAAAAATATTTTTTTTATATATTGTGCTTGAGTGATTCAGGTTTTAAGCAATTAAGTTACTGGACTTCTTCTCCATCAGGAAGATGAGATTTCATGTGCACTGGCCATTGGATGAACAAGGAAAATCTGTTTCACACATCTTAAAAGCATAAGTGGAAAGAGCATTTCTAGTGTACAAGTCAAATTTCCATCACGCATTTTAGCTTAAGCATGATAATATCACAGAGATGGTACCTTCCTGTAACCGTTCAATTGTCTAGAGAATTGGTTGAAATAAAGCAAAATCTTGAAATTATCACATTATTGTGCGAGCGGCGGAGGAATCACGAAGCCGACCCAATAGGAGTGATAGATTGTGAATCGATTTATTAGCCCGGATAATACTCATTTATGCAGTTAGTTGTGCCGATTAGGCATTAGGTGATTGGTGATTAATTACATCATACTATTAGGCATAAAAATGATTGGTTATAATACTAAAGGTTACATTTACAGACTTTCATTGTTCTCTTACTTGCAGTTCTCACAGAGTCAGTAAAACTATATCAGCGCATCCTGCTTGCCAAGCGCTACTCCTTCTACAAAGTTGTTACACTTCTTATCCTGCAAGGCCAGCCTGTTCTTGCTAAACTGCACGTAGCAGCTAAGCTTCATGTATCGGAAAATTCCACTCAACTTACGTCAACTAGGGTCTACTAAAACAGGCTCTGGTCGTACAATTGCTCAGTCGAACTGTGGCCCTTATCCCTGAGCCATTCTTCAACATTATTGTAGATAAATTGGTGCTTATTAGGAATAACAATTTATACAGGAGATGTAGATGCACCAGTAAATAATGAGTTCAGGCAGTATCGATTCCTCTTTTGCTCCTACAGAGAAATAGTGCTGGTCTTGACAGCTCTGTACATCCACTGTCCTCTTGCAGTGTAGGATCACAGGTAGGGCTGAAATCAAGCTGCAGGAAACCTAGCCACACAGCTGGTAAGGGGTAAGAAAGGAGGGGCTGTATCTTCCGTAAGGCTGAGGAAAACCGTAGCTGTAAACTATTTTCGTCATTTTGAAGTAAAACTCCTTGTGTTTTCATTCACTGGTATTTCTGAACTGTTTTGAGCTATGGAGGCCATTATAATGCACCTTAATGTTTCCTGAAGCATAGCTTCGGTACAACTTCTGACAAGAATGGACTATTATCCAGATATCCTCAGGAGGCGAATATCATGATGTCCATTCTGTGGGAGTTTCAGTTGATATTTAGTTCATCTAAGTCCATTACCTAAGTAGCTTCTGTTTCAGTAGGTGCATTCAATCTCTCTCAAAGAACAAATCTCTAGTTCAATCAATAAGACCATTACATTTGCATCATTCTTCATTGTTAGGTTCATGCTGCTTGTAGTTGATAAAAGGTGAAATAAGTGGTAGCAGCCAAACCCGGGTAAATAAATACAGAACAAATTTGAACTGGCAGCCACATGTACATTTAATTGACATGTATTGATTTACAATTGCTAGTAGGCTTAAAAATGTTGTCCAAAGCTATAACCAGGCTGCAAAGGAAAGTGTTATCTTTACACGTTACATAGTTTACTTTACTAGAGCTTTTTGTTACCCAAAAGAAAACATAATCAAGCTCTAACAACTTATGGCTAGATAGTTAAAGTAAATTGTTTACTAAGCTTTAATAGCTCACAGAAACAAAGAATAAAATAAAGAAATTCTTCATATAAGTTCAGTCTGAGGTATTAGTAACTAGAAGCCACCAAAACACTGAGCCCGAAGAAGTTCAGTGCTAACTGATAACAAGTGCTAACTGATACCACCTTTGGGATACTCAGACACAGCACTGCTTGAGGATTCTTTGTCTGTTGAAGTTGCTCTAACTCCAGGCAGCAGAAGTATTGTGCTATTGCTTAGCCTGCACTTATACAGGGTAGGTGGCAGAATTAGTGAATGCAAAGGGCAAGGACCATATTGTTTCCTGCAGACTCTTTATTATTAAAAGTCTATATGCAAGCTTGAAAGACAAAAAAAAAAAAAAAAAAAAAAGCTAACTCAACCTCACATCCTGCATTAATATCTCCAGGTTTAAAAAACAAACTTCAGATTGTTATCTGCTTGCTTAGCTTCACTTCAGATCATTAAAGCAGTGTTAAACTTTAAATTTAAAAAGTGCCTGGAATATCAGCCAGATCAAATAGGAGACTCAGGCTTCATAACACAATTTCTGTCCAGGGCTATGAAGACCCCGAGCAGCACCTGCTGCAGCTCTAAGGGATGCCAGGTGCTCATCAGACACCAGTCACCACAGTTCTACATGAACTCCAAACTACCTTTCTTGAGAGTTCAGCATCCTCCTCTCTTTGTAAGCCTTAGTGAAACCTAGAAATTTAACAAAACAAACTTAAACCTAACAACAGGTGTGTACACAGCACAGCTGGCACTCAGCTGCAGAACTGAACCTTTCATAAAATACTGTAGTAGTTGCTTTATTTTTAAAACATGGATTTAAAATAGTATTCTTCACACTGGCAGGTGATAAGCTTCAGTGAAATTGATACAATTCCAGTGGGGTCATAAAACATCTCAGTTTCCTGACCTAGACACTAGTGAGGCAAGCAACACTGCTTCTCTCTGGTAGGTCAAAATGGAAAATAGCTGTCCTACTGAACTGAAGCAAACTTTTTTCCTGACACTGTGGTTGGTTTTGATCCTTGTTTAAACATTCTTAAATAAACCAAACTATTTAGCGTACCTTTACATCTCTTTCTGCTGAAACCTGCTTATTGATCTGTTTTGGGGAGTAATGGCATATGGTCTTTCTTCTGATCCCTGATGCATGAGGCAACTAATTACCACAAGAAGGGTTAATGTTCAGATGGAGAAAAGTGACAGGTGGTGTCCCTCAGGGCCCATATTGGGACCACTACTGTTTAATATCTTAATCAATGACATAGACAGTGGGATTGAGTGCACCCTCAGCAAGTCTGCAGCTGACACCAAGCTGAGTGGTGCAGTTGATATGCCTGAGGGACGGGATGCCAACAGAGGGACCTGGACAAGCTTGAGAAGCGGGCCCATGTGAACCCCATGAGGTTCAACAAGGCCAAGTGCAAGGTCCTGCACCTGGGTTCAGGCAATCCCCAGTATCAATACAAGGCTAGGGAATGAAGGCATTGAGAGCAGCCCTGTGGAGAAGGACTTGGAGGTACTGGTGGATGAAAAGCTGGACATGAGCTGGCAATGTGCGCTCACAGCCCAGAAGATCAGCCATATCCTGGCCTACATCAAAAGAAGCATGGCCAGCAATTCGAGGGAGATGACTCTGCCCCTCTGCTTTGCTCCGGAGAGACCCCACCTGGAGTACTGTGTCCAGCTCTGGAGCCCTCAGCACAGGAAAGACATGGACCTGTTGGAGCAAGTCCAGAGGAGGGCCACAAAAATGATGAGAGGACTGGAACACCTCTCTTATGAGGACAGGCTGAGAGAGTTGGGGCTGTTCAGCCTCTACTGTGTCCAGCTCTGGAGCCCTCAGCACAGGAAAGACATGGACCTGTTGGAGCAAGTCCAGAGGAGGGCCACAAAAATGATGAGAGGACTGGAACACCTCTCTTATGAGGACAGGCTGAGAGAGTTGGGGCTGTTCAGCCTCAAGAAGAGAAGACTCCAGGGAGGCTTTATTGTGGCCTTTCAATCCTTAAAGGGAGCCTATAAGAAAGATGGGGACAAACTTTTTAGCATGGTCTTTAGCGATAGGACAAGGGGTAAATGTTTTAAACTAAAAGACGGTAGATTTAGACTAGATGTAAGGAAGAAATTTTTTTACAATGGAAGTGGTGAAACAGTGGCATAGGTTGCCCAGAGAGGTGGTAGAAGCTCCATCCCTGGAAACATTCAAGGTCAGGCTGGACGGAGCTCTGAGCAACATGCTCTGGTTGAAGATGATCCTGCTCATAGCAGGAGGGTTGGACTGGATGACCTTTAAAGGTTTTTTCCAACCCAAAGTATTCTATGCTTCTATGATTCTATGAAATTTGGCTTCATTGGAAGGCCTTCTGACTATCTGACATGAAAAATCCTTTCAGTGGCTGGGAGTCGCTTTCACACATTATGAAAAATTTCCTAATTCAAGGAGGTTGAAATAGCCTTTTCCATACACTCGGATTTCACCCTAAACTGTGGGTGTGACTACCTCAAAACATATTTAACAGATCACATCCTGATGCCTGAAATCATGGATTTGTCTTTTCTTCTAAGCTTCAAATTCCTCTGTACAATTTTAGTGGCCTTCAGTTACACATTACCTACAACCTCTGTCCATCTTTTTTTTTTATTGGAAGAAGGCAGTCCATTCTCACCCAAACTCCAGTTTGACCACTACTAGAGCAGTTGAAACAATCATCTATATATACTCACACATAGCAGTGGCATTACGCTTTTTCAAACCTTCAAAGTCACCTTCTGGATTTTTTAAGATACACAAAACATTTCTTGTTATCAAGAAAACTACTGATTTACAGCAAATTGATTTTAAACAGGTATATATTTGGTATAGTAATTCAGGATGTAGCAACTTCAGTTCTCCTCCCCTCTAAAATAGTCTGGTAAATTCTACCTTCATTTCAACTATCATTTTCAAAGCAAAAATAGGAAACAAAGGCTATCTTTGTAGCTTAGGTGCCACTTCTCCTAGGGTAGTACTGAACAATCCAGAAGCCTGCTGGAGAAGCCAGCAACTCTTTCCTCCTTGTGCCTTTCCCTTTCCTTTCATTTCCTTTCCTCGGCAACAGGGACACAGGAGTGGTTATGAAATACAGCAATATAATTCTGGTTTCTATATTCTTGAAAAGAAAGCAAAAGAGATGAAAAATACATGCCAGGTAGTTTAAAAGCTTAACTTCCTCTGAGTAAAAACTCAAGTAATTTTCCACTTAATTTTAGTATTTTTTTCTGTATGACACTATACACATGCTGATGATTTTCACACTTGATGTCAGAGAGTATTGTATGTTTGAGAGATTATAGCTAGCTCATTCTGTCTGGCCCTGTGCTGCTTAACTCTTGAGCCATATATCAGCTTTGAGGTGTCAGCTATCACAAATCAAGTGTCAAAAGTGTACATTTGGGAATAAAAATGAAGATAGAAAAGCAACTTTTCAGCCTGATCATATTGATGGCAAAAGCTATGTCATTCCCAGAGATCCATGAGGTGGACTTGAAATAAGATATTAAATCAATGTGCTACTGTAATATATGAATAGGGCTCCTATAAAGACTCCTCCATTTCAGATAGACATTTCTGAATTCTATTCTGCACTTGCATATTAGCTTCAATTATTCTCTAGAAAGTTTTCAGATCCTGGGGTATATGTATGCTTACAAAATCGTATCACCACCTCTGAGAATGCACTAAAAATCAATGCTATAAATTACTGATGTACAAACTTCTTCACACTGACAACTGCTTCCTGCAGCTGCCAACACCCAGCTCTTCATATGTTTGTGCACAGCATAGACACGGTGTAGATAACACTGCAGGCTAAAAAGCAGACATAAGGCCTGCAGTGTTCGCTGTTCAGGTAGGCTCAAGCTGGCAGGCTGTGAGACCCCAAGGCTTTTTCCTATTGCTGCGTATGCTGCTGTTGCCATTCCCAGGTCCAGCCGCAGCCTGGCTGGCAGGTAGCTCAAAGATGCAGACACACACATCTGGCAGCAAAGAGTGACCCAGGGAGAGGGCAGTGCCTTCACCAGCATCTGCATACCTACAGGTTCACCCCACAAGCACTCACATGAACATGAACAATTCTGGTAGCCTGATCATGTTCTAACTTGCTGGCTAATCAGGCTCAAAGCTTGCTAGCATGCATGCACACGGGGCTCCCTGGCAGCTCGTCCAGATCTATGGTCCCTCCAGTACCTGACTACCAGACCCTCAGCCCCTCCACTATCAAGCTCACAGTCTTCTTACCCAACTCACCAGCTACTCCAGCTGTGCTGTTGTCACACACGCACACAAATGGGCCCCTCTGGCAGCTGACCCATCTCTCCAGAGCTGACCCCAAGACTTATGGGCTCCTTTGACCCGTGGCCTCTGTGTACAGGTGCAGGCACCCTGACCTCTCATCCCAGCCACCAGCTAGTCTGTCATGAAGCTCACTGTTGATCAGGCACATCCACATGGAAAAAATATCTGGGAATAATAGAGTTTAATAGTGAGATGGGCTACGCTGAGGCAATCAAGCCCAAGGCTTAGCCAGAAAAGCATACTGGCCAGCAGCTTGTTTCACACACAGCCAGACCCTGTTCTTCCCCTCTCTTTTTCCCACTCATTACTCTCTGATTCATCTCCATTTCTTCCTTTCTCTGTATTTGGCCCCTTTCCTAAATATGCCTTAATAAATTTTGTTAATTTCCACAATTCCTCCAAAAAAGTCTTATTAAGTTTTACAGAACTTCCCAAATGCCCTCAAATATCCCATTAGAAGTTTGCACCTTCCCATGAGATCTATGATAAACTTGTTTCTCTCTTTCTTATCAGCAACAAAGTTCTGGCTGAACCTCTTCAAGTCTGTGCTTCGGAGGTTCCTTCAGTGGCCCACCAATCAGCACCCTAAGGATCCCCATATTTGTTACTGACTTGTTATCTCCTGTTCCTTAGTGTTTGTGGTATCAGAGTGCTTATTACTTCTCTTGCCTCTTGTCCTTGTCTTTTAAGGTGACTAGCTGTTAGCCAGATATCGTCACAAACCAGAGAGCCTTACATTCCACTTACCCTCATGTTCACGGCGTGTCCTTCCTGGAGAACAGCATTCTTCTCACAGAACATGAAGTTAAATGGAATGAAATCAAACCAGCAGTCTGGGAAAATGTAACCCAGCCTGTTCCATATGTTTAATTCCAATTGAGAGATAAAATAGTCTTGTTCTTCACACCCACTCACAGAAATGTCCAAACACTCTACTTTGCACATAAACATTCTCAGAAACACAGATTTCAATGACTGGGTTCCATCAGTGAAATGTTCACACTTTCAAAACAAGCCGTGAACTCCTCAGCTAAAAAGATCTGTTCTTTGAGCACTTCTTTTTTCCCATTATTCAACCAACCTAAACAATAATTATCTATGGTTTTAAACTTATTCATCTCTGCATTTTATTTTCTCAAGGTCTAACTCAGGGTAATTGGTATCATTCACCCCATTCCACTGTTTGCCTTATGTATGAGCATAAATGTGATAGTACATTTTCCTTTGAATGTTCAGGCTACCTGTATTATAACTTTGTTTTTAACTTCAAACAAGTTAGCTATCAATTGAATTACTTATAATCTCATAATTAGTCAAAGAGGCATTTTACCTCTGCTAAACACTTCTTCAGACATTATACACATGTTATACAGATGTATTTCCATTCACAACTGGCTTCTAATTTTTTCTGGTTATTTTAGATTGTTTCTCAGTTTTCCATGGTATTATTTAGGATACGCACAAATATGGGAAACTGAATCATAAAAGATTATAGGAATGCATATAACACACTAAACAGCTAGAAAGGGAAGAGTGCAGTTAGATTCACTTATTACTGATGATCATTGCTTTATCTGAGACACGGATCCTTTAACTGCAGGTATATAATCTTGCTACTGGATTCCTTACTGAGGCAACAGGTAAGGTCAACCAAAACTCTGTGAGGCTAACATCTACAGACACAAGATAAAATGGGAAATCTCTAAAGCAATCTACTTAGCAATAAATGCGTATTATTTCTGCTATCCACCACTCAAAGAAAGGAAGGAAAATCTAGAGGTTAATTTTGAAATCTAAAGCTTTAGCAACAGAGCAGCAACCTATTATGTATGAATAACATTCTACCAGGAACCAGAGATCTGTGAGCACTATGTACCTCTTGAAACAAGCATGGTTCATTGAAAGGAAAAAAGAAAAAAAGTTAATTTAATCTTCAAGCAGCTAAGCTTGTATTCTTCAAATGTCTATAGTGCCACCCAACAACAGAAATTCTCTCCTGTATTATAGAACATATATGGTTCATACATTCATATAGTATTATCCTGTTTAAAGATGGCATTGCTCTTTGTTGCAATGGAATTTTCTACTTCCTTTAAAAAGAATAAAATTGTGTATTGCAGCAATAGATACATTTCCCTTGTGCACTGACTAGAAACACAATTTTGTAGGAACACATTCCATTCTGGCTAAACTACTTTTGCAGTAAGAGACTAGACAGTAATAGGTTGATTAAAATTTTCAATAAAACATTTTGACACAGCTGTCATTACAATAATGAAAAACATTTTAATAGGATTCTATTTCAAAGATGTGCTAAAGTGGACAAAAAATCAGACATAACAGATTATACTCATTAAGATAATTGCAATGCAATTATATGATCATCTTTTCCATGACAAATTATTTTTCTGATGATGATAAGTTAAAATATTAATTTCTAATTCTGTCTCTTCTGTATGTACCCACTAGAATTCTGCAGAACATATTACAACGGAAATATAAACACTGTCTCTGGAAGCATTTTTGCCCAGTAAATATCCCAACTAAAAATAATTATTAAAGTATTTTTCTAAAGAAAGAAAATGCACTTGCAAATATAATATTTATCTGAACAGTTACTTAAAACAGATTTATTTATTTTTATTTGCCTTCACAAACTATGATGCTGGTTTTTAGAATAAAAAAGGTTTTTAAATAGAAAACTGATAAAAGATGAATGTATGAAAAAAAAAGAAAGCTTTTGTTTACTAAATAAATTATTAAAGCTAGAGTCAGCTGAGCAGGTAACGATGAAAAATAACCATTGCCATTACATGGAAGACACTTTTGAAAGGTGAGGGAATTCAGGGAGTTCCATTTCTAGGACACTTTCAAATTTTTAGGTCCCTTATAAAGCTTCTGACTCTGGTCTAGTCAGTAACAAGTAAAAATTGTAATCACTTGAAAGCTAAACCCCTCAAAATATAAGTAACCTGTGTGAATTGGTTGCCACTATCCATTTTCCAAGAAATAAAAATCACATCTTCTGGCACCTTTACCTGGCAAACTTTCAGAAGAAGCTAAGTGAGGCTAGACATGACTAGAAAGATGAAATCGTCTCACTGTTAAAGTTCTGAATAGTACTCCCAATATATATATATATTTGCAAGTAGGCTATCTGGCAGGCTAACACACTTAAAAGTTATTTTAAATCTTGGTGAAACTGTGTATCTTTTGCTACAAGAGGTAGGTTATCAAAGACATCTTGACATGTGCTACTGATGAATATGATACTTACTGTTGCAATACATACAACGAACCCCATTTAAGCTAAAAAAAACAGGAACAAGCCGGATACAGGCTGCATGTGAAATAATGACCTCAATGTTATCTGTACACACCATTGCTCCTGATGCTGCATCTTCTGTTACCTCTTACTTATCTATTGTGGGAACCATTTCTCTTATTTTAAGAGTGGCTCAAAAAAGTATTTTATGCATCTGTTAGACTGATGCCATAAATCAGTTTATCTGTATAAATGATGAAATAAATTGTGCAGAAGGTTGTACAGACTGACCTGTGAGACTTGAACCAGGTGGGAGAGTCCTAAAGGACAAACAGGACTTAGTATCAGATTTCTCCCAAGATGTTTAAAAAAAATAAATATGGGAACTTTTTAAAGTACAGGTGGATTTTCTTGGTGCTGATCAAGTCACATAAAACCAAAACAATAGGAAAAGCATTTATTTATGCCATTGTGATATGCTAATTGTTTTGTTAGCAAGTCAGTGAGAGACTGTCATCATCACTCACATAACTTCCCAAGTGCAGGAAACCAGATCTTCTCAGAGGTTTATGTAACTCACATATGTCATAATTTCTCCCAAATGTATGTAAAAATGTATTCTTTTTTAAAGTGAAGTAAATTTGAATGTTTAAAGGCCAAATGTTCCATTGGTTGTTCAAGTCTCCCCCTGGGGAGCTGTACAAGTTAAAAAGCTTCTCAAAGAATAGGTTTAACTCTGCATATAACCCAACTGATTAAAGCTAAGCCACGCCTTAGAAATAAAAAGCTTAGAATCTCCTTGCTTGTATTTTCCTCCATCAGAAACTGTAGCACAGATCATATGTAAATTAGATGACTCTAAGATCAATGGGGCTGCTCAGTAAGTATTATTCTGGGTCCATATGCATGGCTGAGGGCAGCCACAGCTGCCCCCCACTGCTGTTCCTCTCAGGTAAAGACAAATGGTTCTGCGCATGATTTGTAAAAACCTTGCTCTGAAAGAAGCTATTCAAAGCCATTAAAGTATAATCACCAGGTCATTCACCCAATCAATCAGAAGATTTATTATTCTTTGTCTAGATCTGTGGATTGTTTTCAGTTTTGTTTTTTCCTCATCAATATTCAGCTATATGGGTTTTTTCCCAAAAGAAAAGTGAGAATACGTAATAGGAGCTATTTTCCCCAGAAAGTATTAGAAGCATGTATTGCACTGAGTGAGCCACAGCTCTTCTACAGCATCAGAATTGTAGAGGAATGGGCAAAAAAATGATGTTCTTACAGAATATAATAATCCATTCATTTGTCAACTAACGCAGAATTTAAGGTTTGTGCACATGTAATGAACAAAGAGAAACTATAAAGTATACACTGCAGAAGACTGTGGAGCGTTGCAAGAATGACCATTATCAGTAGCTATGCAATACATCAGAAACACAACAGTTATAAAAGATTGTTTATGTTTTATTCATGTAAAATAACTCAATGCACAGGCCTTACCATCAGAAAATACATAGCAATGAAAGTATCTGTGACACAATATATTCAAGCATTAAATGTGTCTAAAAATATTTACCATAGAATATCATTAAGATCAGCAATTCTAAAATACAGAGAATATTTCACAGAGGGAAAAAAGGATGTTTCAAAACTGATCTTTTTAAAAACCCAAACAGATCAAATTAATATAGTGGATTTTCTTTTTTTTTCTTTTTTTTTTTTTAATTCTGTAAATTTAGTACAGCCACTCCTCAAAGCAGCACTAGGACATAGGATACAACACTACAAGTGACCAGTATGTTCCTGGTCAAATAATAGGCTGGGTCTTACTGTCCTGTGCCTGCTGTAAGGTTGCCTCAGATCACACACACCTAAATGGAAATGCCTTGCAGAATTCTCTCTTTTTCTATAGGTTTGTTTGGGGTCTTTTTTACTTTTTGGCCTGAGTGTGACCTTAGCTACCCTTCAATGATGAGACCTGGCACAAGCCACCACTGCAACCACCGCACAGCTCAGTCTAGTGCATCCTGGGACTAGCATGACTTGCAAAAAAAAAAAAAAGGACTGGTGTAATTCTATTAAATCAAGGGCAAAATCACTAAAAATTAGAATTGTTCTTATATTTAGCAGATTAACCTGTATCTCTTTTCTGAAGTTTCTCAAGAAGAAAACCGTGGTCTAGGGAATCCCTTTTTTTTTTTTGACTGTCCTGATGAATTAGTGATAGAGAGAAATTTAGAAGAAACATGATCTTTACAACACGGTGGCATAATTGTTCCCTGGGTACTTAAGGTTGAGGAGGAACATAATCCACATGGACAACTGTAATAGTTCTGCAAAGCTTTTCCTTATATACAAAAACTCCAGTGATGTAATGATAAACCTAAAGTAATTGCAGGATTTCTTAAGTATCTTCTCTCCCATCAGCAACAGGTAAACAGACACAATCCCCACACTGCAAATTCATACTCCAGATCTGATGGGGATTATAGTTTTCACATTATTTTCATTTGATTTTGTTGTTGGTTGGTTGTTTGTTTTTCTGGACTTGGAGATAGCTTGGAGATAGAAATGGTTTCTGTACCCAGCTCAGCGTTCAGATAGCATGCCATCCATTTTTAGCCTGGTAGGCTATACGAAAACAAGGTTTATGCAATCACCCTGTCTCTCTGTCTATGTTCCAAGTTCTCATAACGTTGAAGGAGTTAGCCAGTTTCAGCAGAGTGTGAGAGATTAAAACCTTCATACAAAATTCATAACAATACATAAGCAGGCAGAGGAGACACTAGGGATTGAACATTTAGGAGTTAACAACTAATAACTTTCTAGCCAGTCAGCAAATTTCTACCAAATTTCCACTTCTGAACATGGAAGCCTGCACGCTGCTGTCAAAATGCTCCACAGGAGAAGGTGCTAGATATATGCAGTTGTAACAGAAATATTATTATAATTCAGGTAAACAGCCAGCCAACCAAGAGGCAAATCCATAGGAAACCAGGCTTCATTACCTTCAATGTTCACAAAACTAGTACCTTATACTTCTGAAGGTTGACATAAATGTGGGCAGTCTGAAGTCTCTTCAGACAGCCAATGCTAGTGTATTGTTATTTATCATGGGGGTAAAATTAGACGTAAATATAATTTTTCACTGGTTTTTCTGAGGTCTATGTCTCTTGCAAGTGCCTACAAGACTGGGAAAGCTGCACACTGGCACAACTGACTGCTATAGGGATTGACAACTCCAGCCCTTTCAAGGACCTGACTCACTTATCATATCCCAGCCACAAAACTCAACTTGAAACCAGATTCATCACTTGTATTTCTTCACTGCTGCACCATCGGAAGTATAAAATGCACCCGTTTAGTGATCGATGAGAACTAAGAGCTTGTACTACTTACAGCTGTCCCATAACTCAGTTCAAATGTGATGATCACAGCTTCTCTCTTTATGCCTTCTGTTTCCTTTTCATATTCCTCCTCCTAGCACTAGCATTGCATACTACCCATCTACCATGCATTTCTGAGCTGATTCATTTCTGTGTCTGTGTTTAAGTATGCAATCCTCATCTAGAAATAATTTACTCAGTTCATGAGCTGGCAATATTGGATGCTATACAGTCTGTACTTCCTTACTTTGAAATACCCTTTCCATAATCACAGGAACCCTGCCTTGACTAGCTCAAGCTCAGTGGCCCATTTCAGTAACACTTTTAAGCACCTCATTGCATATTTAAGCACTTCTAATGTGCTTCCAATGTGTACATCTTGTTATCACATATTTTTCAAGTTTTTCAAGCCTGCACAGCGGTTGTGACACTTCACCTTTATATTATTGATAATTCTCAGTTTTCATTGTATAAGTTTAAGCCACAGCAAATAAATTATATCTAAGGGGAGCTTGAGGATCTATGGATAAGCTTGAGGCCACTAATGGTTGAGCCAGATCCTTAGTGTTTCAATTTCTAAAATTACATCTTTAACACGTACTTTCTAAGTGAAAATAACATGAAGCAAGTGGATACCCAGAGATATGTTACCTTCTATCATGACAGCTTTAAAGAAAAAAAAATCAAACCATTCTGTTTGTGTGAAAGGTACAGTGGAAATGCTGTGGCAAAGAGTGGTAAGTCTTTAATAGGAAACATCTCTACTGATTACAGTGATACAGAACTACCTCTAAAGCCCACGCTGATTTCAACTGTTGCTTCTATCATGGCAAGGAAAACACTCTCTTGGGTAACCTTGTAACCTGCATGGGGCCTTATAGATTACTTTCAGAGCCAGAAGTATTAGATAAAAACTGCTGCAGTCTAACGTCTGAAATTCTGATTTGATCAAAATCTCCATGCTAATTACAATTTGCTAGGAATATTTCTCTTGAATAAACATGTATTCAAAGAATTTGTCAGACTGAATATTCCAGAACTCAATATGACTTCCCAAAGCTGTTTCAAAAATCTTTTTGCTAGACCTTTTCTGGCATGTCCCCTGTTGTGTGATGATTCAGGTCAAGGTGCCTGGCTGCCACTATTATTTAAAACAATGTAAAAGGCAAAGACTTGGAGTCCTTACTTTATGTTTGGACATCTGAAAGCTATGACTGTTTACTATACTGTGCTTTCTGCTCCTTCAATGAATACAAAGTTGAGCCAGAACCAAAAGCCAATAGCCAGTAAAACTAAAAGGCAGGCCTGAGCCTACCAAATTGACATCACTTAGCATTTGCTGGTGCTCTAAAGCAAGATACAAACTCCAGATAGGTCCTGAGCATGCCAGGGATCTGTTCAAGGTATGTTACACACAACATTTTACAGTTAGGAACCCACAAAGTACCCTGGTCAATCTTCCTGCACAGACACTTTGTATGGGCACCTCAGGAACCTTGAACAGTGATGCGCCAAAGACCCCGATGAAGGTCTACCAAAGGGACAAAGGACATGCCAGCTTTTGTCAATACTGTCGGGAGCTTGGCTATGCTGACTAGAGGAGTAAAGTCAAGCCACCAGCGAGGAGCATGCAGGATTCCCCTTTACTTGAACTATAATGAAGTCTAGGGACTATTGCTAGTCAAGACCTCTTAAACTCCCAGAAAACAGTAGGAAGTTACAAGAATAAAGGGAATAAAAGGGCTGGCATTGGCCCAGGTAGATACGTGCAGATCTTTTTCCTCTGAGCATGTTTGGGTGGAGGAAGGTTATTTTCTTTGTGGATTATTTTGTGGACCTGTAGCCAGGTTCCGGGCATGCTGCTGGCAGTGATGTATTGCAGGTGGCCTCAGACCCACACCAGCTCTGGGTGGCTGCCAGAAGCAGTCTGCCTCCTCCCAGCCGCTGGAGAGGCCTGGCACCCTGCCCCGGTCTCGTGATGGCCCCAAGTTGTTGCAAGGACCTCGCTTCCTTATCCCCTCCCTCGAGCCCTGCCCCTGTGCTTGCCCTTCTTGCACTTCAATAGGTGGTGTGAATCACAGGGTTTCTCCAGTCTGATTCATTCCTACAGCTGGGATGGGGCTCCCAAACCAAGCAGAGCTCCTGCCTGGTTCCCCAGCCTCCTTCAACCTGAGCTGTGTCCCCTCTGTTTAGCTCTTGTCCCTTTGCTGCCCCCACATCCACAGACATCAGTGGTCTCCCATGTTACCACAGTCACTGGGTAGTGGTTTTCATGGACCAGAGGCCAGCACATGAAGAGCAACAATCACAAGCTATTCACTTCCAACGTACTTAATTTTGCTCCTGCAAATCGCTTGGAGAACATGTCCCTGCCCATGCCCTGAAGAAACAGCAGCTGTACAAGCAACCTTGTGAAATGTGGCATGAGTTTCAAAACTGAATGGCAGCGGCCGTGTGCCTCATTTCCGACACCTTTTTTCTGACCTGCCAGAGCTGTCCTTGTTCGAGCACCTCGCTTCCCCCGGAGCACAGTCTGGTGAGTTACTTCTACCGGAGCTACCTAACAGAGAACAGAAAATAACGATGGTG